>NC_056748.1:1135267573-1135462573 GCF_019279795.1 Protopterus annectens | reverse complement strand
AATATAACTGTTGTTGCTAGGTATGCTTTGATATTTAATTATTTATTTAGCATTAGGAACAGAGCATTTAACAATCTCCAAAATCAGAACACTGCTTCTTGCAGTCTCGGAAAATGTGAAAGACTTTCTAATAAGTTCAGTTAGGCATACACCGCTCAAAGGCTATGATTTTGGCCCTCCTATTTAGACTTGTAAAAATGAAACAGTCAGAACCCTTGGTTCCTAGCTGTTTCTTAATATTTATATAAAAAAGTTTTTTTTAATGATGTTTAATATGATTTGCCATTATTTACCACAGGTAAAATGTATTAGCAGACCTCTTCTGTGTGCAGCATTGACTATTTATGATTCATTCAAAGTAAGGAACTTTCCTCTTAAAGGTATGAGAGAACAATTTTTAAACAAGTACAAACACAACAACAGGAAACAATGAACTTTTCCACCTCCTTTCTGGGCCGAATTGTGGGATGCCCGGGCGGCAAAAAGCACGGTCGAGTTGCGAGATACTACCAGTATGATCCTCCCAATCAGAATCTGCAGCTGTTATCAAAGGTGAAACACAAGGAATCATTAACATAAACTTCCTTGTGACCTCCCCATCCCTCCACTTATCCTCTATGCTGATGACATCATTTATAGATCAGGTCACTCTCACAACATTCAATGCCAGCTCCAGTCTGACTTGTATGAGCTCCACCAATGGCTCATAAACCATAAATTACTTCTCAACTCCACCAAGACCAAAACTATGCTTTCTGGCACTACATAGAAAATGCACCAAGTACCTAACTTATTAACTATCCTTAACCTACACAACCATTCTATAGAGACAAACTTCACCTTCAAATACCTAAGACTATGGCTTGATCAGTCATTAAACTTCCATTTCCAAATAGACAAACTACCCCCCCTCCGGAGTCAAAAAGATCTCACCTTTTCTATCTCAACCAGCCAGAGCAGCCACTGGCAAAAAAGATCTCCTTTCACAACGTAAATATGGACTTCCAATTTTTGCTTCTGTCTCCAAGAAAAACATTGCAACACTCTAGACTATCTCTAATAGCACCTGCCATCTCCATAGGAAAAGCCAAATGGCTACCCATAAAACAAAGATCTAACCTACTTTTGGGATCCCAACTCTACAAACTACTCCATCTCCATACATTTACTCCCTTTGCAGCTAGACTTCATTAAAAAAATGTCATCATACAACCCGAGACACTAATCACAAGCCACACCAACTCTCATTACTCCTAGAACCAAACTCCACATCACTGCACATGCGTTCTCTTCTCAGGCACCTACTTTTTGGCAAGCTGTCCCCATTGGCGTTAAGGAAATCAACACTTATTCCAAATTCAGAATGCAGTTCAAATGCGCCTGCTGCAACACAGGACATACCACCTACCCTATCTCCCTTCAAAGTCTTTTCTCCTTTCTCAATATTTACTGAAGACTGGCGCACTTTAGAAAGTAATGTATATATCACACTCTGCTTGATTATACACTGCATTGCGCTTGTTCACTACAGTAAATATACACAGATCTTCTCTATGTAATTGGTATGAACTACTTTATTGCTTACATTTCCATATGTTTTGTTAGTAAATTGTTCTGTATTTCACCTAGGCTGAGTTTGAAATGGGTCAATATTGTTAAGTGCACTACCGCGGTAAACAAATATAACTATAAATACAATTAAAAATGGTCAGTACATAACTTTCGTATTCTGTTCATCCAGTCATCCGCTCCAACATATGGGTTAGAATCCCCAGCTGCTCAACTCCAGGGCGCCTCAATGCAAGAAACCTTTCAGGACAGAATTTCCAAAGAAAGCTCTGGCTCTGGAAATGCAATCAAACTTGTAGTATTTAATAAAGGGCTCAGAGGAAGACAATGTAACTACTTGATGAATGTCACCCAAGGAAAGAGATCTGAAGAATGCTGTTAAAGCCATTACAGCTCTAATGAAAGGAGCCATGTACCTGGAGGGCAAGGATCTGTTACTGAGAATGTGGATAAAGGAAATGCAGTTAGACAACCACTGCGACAAGGAAATCTTAGAAACATTCTTCCCAAACTTTTTCCGGACAAAAGACATGAACATCCGCTCATCTGTCATGAAGGGTGCTGCTGTTTGGAGACCGAACCGGAGCTTCCTGTGTACATCCAATGTATGTGAAGTGCACTTCCCTCTATTTTGTTAGTTAGGCAAGAACATAGGAAGATGAGTAGGCTGTGAAAGAGTTGTCTCAGAAGCATCTTTTGGAATGACGTAAGGGTTGGTTCTCAAGGTAACTTTATTGATGTGAAAGACAATGCAAAGAGAAACACAGGATAGAGAGTGAAATTCTAAAATCTTCACCAGAGTGATAGTCACTAGGAAGATAGTTTTCCAGGAGAGGAATTAACTCTGCTGATTCAAATGGAGGTTTGGGTATTGCTTCCAACATTAAATTAATGTCCCATGGAAAAGAGTGATCTTTGATAGGTACATGAAATAGGAAGGTGACTTTAAGAAAGGCTGAATATAAGTCTATGAGAAGCCAACAAAGAATCCTGAAAGCCAAAGTGAAAGGATGAAATCATTGACTGCTGTACTTTGATAGTGGAGAAGCTAGAAGCAGAAAGTACAGTTGTGTACACCTACCATAAATGTAGATGTTCGAGTGTCTTCACTGTTGCAGTCATGACTGTAGGGTTCTCCCCTGCCGGCAGGCAGCCCTCGGTCGGCCAGAATCCCAAAGTCTGGGTCCGGCATCGGCTGTTCAATCATGCTCCCTGACGTCAGAGCGCCAGGAGTACAAAGCTGACAGCCGACGCCATCTTCTCCAGTATTTCTTGCCCCAGATGTCAGGAGTCCCAAAATGATAAAGGTCCCATACCATTTGCAAATACACCTCAGAAGAATGGTGAAAAAAGGAACCATAAAAAAGTAAAAATAAGAGGGGACAGGTGGGAGGGAAACCCAGACTGCAACAGTGAAGACACTCGAACATCTACATTTATGGTAGGTGTACACAACTGTACTATGTTCTTCGTGTTTCACTGTTGCAGTCATGACTGTAGGGTAGAATCCCAAAGCTGAAAGAAAGGGAGGTGGTCATAAAGAAGAAGGGGCGGCTAAAAGGCCCTGCAAGACTGCAGAGGCAAAGCCTGCCCTAGACTTAGAGTAGAGAGGTAGATTGTAGTGCTTTGAAAAAGTATGCACTGAACTCCAAGTTGCAGCTTCCAAAATGTCTTTGGTAGGAACTCCCCTGAGGAAGGCCGCAGAAGTGGCAGCAGCTCTGGTAGAGTGAGTCCTTATACTCCCTGGGATTTGCTTTCCATGGTGTGAATAACAAAATCTGATTCCATGAGCAATCCATTTAGAAATGGTCTGTTTTGAAATGGCTTTACCTTGGGAACTTGAAGCATAAGAAACCAACAATTGTTCTGATTTTCTGATGTCCTTGGTTCTGTCCAGGTAAAAACGTAATTGTCTGTGTACATCCAAGGAATGTAAGATCCTTTCCCCTTTATTTTGAGGAGTGGGGAAAAAAGTTGGCAAGTGGATAGTTAGATTTAAAGCCACTTTGGAAACCACCTTAGGCATGAAAGTAGGATTAGTCCTTAAAGACACCCTGTCTTGATGAAAAATAATATAAGGTTCCACAGCCATGAGAGTTTGCAACTCCGAAACTCTCCTGGCAGAGGTCAGAGCTAACAGGATGGCTGTTTTCCAAGATAAAAACTTGATGTCAGAAGAGGCAGCCGGCTCAAAAGGAGGCAAGGTTAGTTTTTCCAAAACATAGTTGAGATCCCAAGCAGGAATGGGAGGAGATCTAGGAGGTCTTAAATTCTTAGCTCCTCTGAGAAACTGTCTCATGAGCTGGTGGGAAAACATTGGAGGGTCAGTATTATAATGAGCCGAAATAGCAGAGGCATGTATCTTAATAGAAGAGAAAGAGAGACCCTTATGCAAGAGATCTGTCAAGTAAAGTAAAATAGAAGAAATGTTCGGAAGAAGAGGATCAAAATCCTGAACCTGCATCCAGGAACAAAATCTTTTCCATTTTTCTGCATAAGATGTTCTAGTGCTAGGACGTCTGGCTTCTAAAATGACATCCATAACCTGCTTGGGTAGGAAAGAAGAAATCAAAGGCCCTGGATTAACCAGGCCGCCAGGCTGAGAGTGCTGACATGAGTGTAGAACCTGACCCTGATGTTGCGACAGAAGGTTCGGAGACTGAGGTAAAATCCAAGGGGGGTCTAGACATAGGTTTTTTAGAGTTGGGTACCAAAACTGCTGAGGCCAATTTGGGGCCAGCAAGATTATCATCTTGGGCTTGTCCTGTTTTATCTTTAATAATACCCGTGGAAGAAGAGGAAGAGGCAGAAAGGCATATCCCGAGAGGTTCCTCCAACTGAATGATAGGGCATCCACTTTCCAAGCTTCTTTGTGGAAAGTCGTGGTGCAAAAATTCTGTAGTTGATGATTGAGATGGGATGCAAAGAGGTCTATATGGGGACATCCCCAGACTGCTATCATCCTGAATATTTTGGTGTCTAGCATCCACTTGTGTGGATCCGAAAGGTTTCTGCTCAGACTGTCTGCCAGGATGTTTTGCTTCCCTGGTAGAAACTGAGCTTGAAGGTCCAGATTTGTAAGCTAGACCTGTGTTCCATAGATCCATGGCTAGTCTGCAAAGGGGGTAGGAATGAGATCCCCCCTGCTTGTTTATGTGCCACATAACTGTGGTGTTGTCTGTCCGTATTAGTAGTTGTCCTGGTTGTAGAAGATTCCTGAAAGCCATTAGGGCTTTCTGAACGGCTAACATTTCCTTTAAATTGATATGCAGGTGCTTGTGTTCCTTTGTCCAAAGGCCCTGCAGACAGTTGCCCCGAAAATGGGCTCCCCAAGCATAATCCGACGCGTCCGTGGTTAGAGTCTGAGTGGCAGGAGGCAGACAGAAGGGTTTCCCTTTGTTTAGAGTACACGCCCTGGACCACCAAAGAAATTCCTTTTGAAGGCAAGGCAGGACGGAGATCAGTATGTCTAAACTGTGGCAATGCTGAGACCATACACTTTTTAGGTACCACTGTATTTTCCTCATGTGTAGTCTTGCATATGGTACGAGAAGGATGCAGGAAGCCATGTAACCCAGAGCCTGCAGGAATTTCCTTGCAGATAGTTGAGTTAAAGTTGCTAAGGTTTTGCAAGTAGAAGCCAGCTGTAATTGTTTCTCGGATGTCAGAAATGCCATCTGGGTTGTGGTGTTTAGAAGAGCACCCAGAAAGGTTATCTGCTGTGAGGGTGTCAAATTTGACTTTTTTATGTTTACAGAGAATCCCGGGAACTTGAGGAGGTGTTGTACAAACTCTAGATGCTGGAGTAAGACATCCTTGCTGTCTGCCTGAATTAGGCAGTCGTCCAGATAAGGGTAAATTTGAATCCCCTTGAGTCTGCAGTAAGCTACTACTGGAGCCAAGCATTTGGTGAAGACCCTGGGCGCAGTAGATAAGCCAAAGGGCAGCGCAGAGAATTGAAAGTGCCTCGATCCGGCCTTGAACCTGAGGTATTTTCTGCATTCCTGCCTGATGGGAATGTGTAAATATGCCTCCTTTAAATCCAAAGTTACCATCCACGCATCTTTGGATAGAATTGGGAGCAGCTGCTGAAGAGTAAGCATCTTGAATTTTGGAATTTCTAGAAAGGTGTTCAAGACTGACAGATCCAGAATGGGTCTCCATGAATTTTGCTTCCTGGAAACTAGAAAGAGCCTTGAGTAAAAACCTTGTCCCATCTCTGCAAGTGGAACCAGTTCTATGGCTTTCATAGCCAAAAGTGCTTCCACCTGGTTTAAGGCCTCTGTCCATTGATGTTTTGGAAGGTCTGGCCATCCGCTTGGTCTTGGCAGGGTATGAAAATGGAATTTGTAACCTCTTAAAACCACATCCAGAACCCACTTGTCTTGAGTTATATGAGTCCAATTTTGATAAAAAAGAGAGTTTTCCTCCGAGGGGGGCTTCCAGGCAAGAAGTTCCTGCAGCCCAACAGAGGGAGTCATTGAGTTTGTTTCCTATGAGTTTGTGACTTATCCTCTCCTTCCCTAGGGGTGGAAGCAGTCCACTGTCTTGGTCTATAAGAGGCTTGTGTTTGAGGCCTTCCTCTGGAGCGTCTATATCTACCCCTCTGAGGCCTGTCTGAAGTGGGAAAGGACCAATTTTTAGAAGGCCAATTCCTGCTAAATCTTGGTGGCTGTACTTGTAAGAAATCTTTAACTGTTTGCATGGATTTTGCCTTATCCTCCATCTTTTTAATCACCTCTTCAGCTTTTGATCCAAACAAAACATTATGCTGAACAGGAGCATCCAATAATTTAGCTTTTACTTGTTCTGGCAAATTTTGTTCCTTTAGCCATGCATGCCTTCTAATGACTGTACCAGAGGCGGCAGCCCTACAAGAAGCCTCCAAGGCATCAAATCCACAGTGTAAACCATGCTTTCCAACTTGTTCAGTGGCATGCAATAAGTCATGTAATTCCTTATCATCTGCACAGGCAGAAATGGAAGTAAGCTTTGTTTTAAAACAGACAAGAGAAATTGCTGGTATTTCAGCATATGAAACTGACAGTTTTAAAGCTCTAATGGACAAAGTAGCAGAAGTGTACACTTTTTTGCCCCATCTTTCTAAAGATCTAGAATCCTTTTCAGTGGGAATGGGGTTTTTGGCAGAAGCGGCCTTAACTCCCTTAGGACCCTGAGAAATGGTTTCAGGGTCAGCAGAAGGGTTCTTGTATAAAAACTGGTAGGACTCAGGAACCCTGTAATATCTATCAGGCTTAACAGGAGCAGGAGGAAAAGAATCAGGGGTTAAGTTAGCCTCCGAAAAGGCATCATCCACAATATCCAAAACAGGAGGAATAGCCAGGGGTCTATGTTGGGGAAGAAGAAGAAAATCCCTTAGCCTTTTGTTAGATTCTGAATACTCTTGTCCTTCCCAGTGGAAATGTTCCCTCATTTCATGCAAAGTTTCCCCGAAAGAGAAATCCTCAGGGGGGGAAGCTGAAGAAATGGATTCCTCAGCATCAGAATCCTCAAAAGGAGGGAAAGAATATTCCTGGTCAGAAGAAGAAACTGAAGAAACAGAAGCCTGATCAGAGGAATCATAATAAACATCCTGCCTTGGCCTTTTATCTGGAGGGGGCTGTGAACCCCTAATCATAGTAAGAAAATCCTCCGCCATCTTGAGTAACTGTTTCTGTGACTTGGGAGCAGGTTCAGAAGAGGCCTGTGTTGCAGTCTTTGGTTTTGAAGGAGTCTTTGCCTTTGTCTTTGCCTTTATAAGAAGCTGAGTAGGCCTGAAAACCCCTTCGGAAGCCGGTACCTGCACAGCGGCTCCGGACCCATCCGAAGGAGCATTGTCCGAAGGTCCTGCCATTGAAATATTTAAAGGCCTGGTTGGCTCCTCATGAGAGTCCGTTTCGGCCATCGGTTCTGAAATGGCCGACGACAGGGGCTGCAAAAGCGCCTCACTGATGACGGCCAAACCTGAAGCTGGCTCCGCTTGTGCGCTGTCATCCGATTTGGACCTCGGAGGCCTGTCTTTATCCTTGCGATGTTTGTGAACTCCGGTAGCGGGAACCGTATCCGACGACATTTTGTAGTTAAAGCGCCTACCGAAGTAATGAAAAGCAAAATCGTACCTGCGTTTAATTGTACGTTGATTGAATCTAGCACAAAACCGACAACTAGCTACATTCTGGTCAGGGCCTAAGCAAGGAATACAGTAAGAATGAAAATCCTTATGAGGTATTTGCTTCCCACATGAAATACAATTATTAACTTTTTCTGACATCGGAGTGGAGCAAGAAAAAAGTTTCCCCAACGGGGTACTTAGCTTTGAGTGGAGAATAAAGTCTTCAGACTGAAGTATATCAGGAAAAAATTGTCAGGAGTCAGCCGACCGGCACTTGCGAACTGCTATCACCGCACGGCAAGAAAGACTGGGGAAGATGGCGTCGGCTGTCAGCTTTGTACTCCTGGCGCTCTGACGTCAGGGAGCATGGTTGAACAGCCGACGCCGGACCCAGACTTTGGGATTCTGGCCGACCTAGGGCTGCCTGCCGGCAGGGGAGAACCCTACAGTCATGACTGCAACAGTGAAACACTATGAACATCTAAACAAGGAAGCAAAAAAAAAAAAAAAAAAAAAACAAACAACCCCCCAAAAAAAAACATCTCCAATAGAAGCCGAAAAAAGCTATGTTCTGAGACTGAGCCCAAAGAGCAAATATTTTCCATTTACTGCGATAGATTCTATGCACCAAGGACTTCTACGAAGTTAAGGATGTGGACCACATCAGAAGGCAGAAGGGAAAGATGCATCCACTGCCATCATCTCAACGGGTGAAACCATGCATTAACTACAGGTTCGAAATGGCCGAGTGAGGCTCCTCAGAGGGATGAGTAATCAATCAGAAAAGCAGATCAAAGAACCAAGGGGGCTCCTTCAGGTGAGGATGGAAAACCACATCTGTCTGTGTCAAAAGGGATCCATGAGGATGACTGTAGCCTTGCACTGAATGGCTTTCTGTATGAACTTGGTCATGAATGGAAGGAGGGCTGGGTGGGTGGAAAGTAACCCTGGAGGTCAACGATGAGACAGACCAGCCCTGGGTCCATCTCCCATGATGGAGAATAGCAAAATAACTGCTGCACTTGTTTTTCTGTAGAGAAGCAACTGGGTCGCAGCAGGGAGTGCCCCAGTGACTGTATATATCCTTGGCAATTGCCGGATTTAGGGACCCCTAATAAAATGAAAGGTTCCTGCTGAGCCTGTCCGCTAGATCACTGAACCTCCCAGGGATGCATGTTGCAGTTAGAAGCCATCACTCATGGCCTCATGACAAAATGGATAAGATCTGGTTTACCCACCCCCATTGCTACTGCAGAGGTACTCTGAAACAGCCTGCCTGCCAACAGCAGTGGAGAATTAAGCTACCAGATGAGTCTTGCATGACGGAGTTTACATAATCAGGTGAGAATAGGAATATTATTTCTGAGACCATCATAACTGAAGTAGCTATTGCAGAATCCTCAAGTGATGAGTGAACTGCACCATTAATACTGATGACACCATGAGACCCAGTACCCTCGAAACCAACCTTGCCAGATGGCAATCAAGCTCCATAAAATTTTGTACTGCAGTTCTTGGGGATAAAATTATGTCCTGTGGAAGATAAGTCAGTGTTACAAGTAAAGTACAACTGACACCCCAGAAAGACTAAACATGAAAAAGGAATCAGGATGAATTTCCTTAGAGAGACAGGCATATCTAGGGAAGCACATAGTTGAAGGAGATAATCTCCAGCTTGCAGAAGAAACTCCTTGGAATTGGCAGCCAAAAGTTAGTCATCCGGGTAAGGGAAAACGAAAATCTTGAATCCCAGATGATGTAGATGAGCTGCTACCATTGTCATGCATTTGGTGAACACCTTGGGAGCTGAAGTCAGA
Source organism: Protopterus annectens (assembly GCF_019279795.1). Taxonomy (NCBI): domain Eukaryota; kingdom Metazoa; phylum Chordata; order Ceratodontiformes; family Protopteridae; genus Protopterus; species Protopterus annectens. Next base: position 1,135,453,075 of record NC_056748.1, on the reverse strand, counting down.
CTGAAAGGCAGAGCTCTGGATCGGTAGTAACTGGCTCCCAAGTTGAAGTATAAAAATCTCCTGGATATCTAAACTGAATACAGAACAACTGATTGCACTGAGACCATTCAAAAGCAGAGCTTTTCAATGTAGTTGTTAAGGAAACTTAGGTCCAAGATGGGCTGCAGTTCCTTTGTTATTTTTAGAATCAAAACGAAAGTCAACTAAAATCCTGACCTGAGCTTGCATGGTGGGACCTCCTGAATTGCTCTTTTTTGTAGAAGGGAATAAACGTCTTGCATAGTGGCCTTTGCCTGATTGGAGAGGACAGCTGCCAATGTAAAAGGAGTGGGGAACTTCCAAAAATGGATTGCGATAACCTCTGGATATGATTGCTCTTACCCTGTTATCTCATGTAATGATGAATCACAAGTGTGGGTAGAGGGACATGCATCCCCTGACAACTTCCAAAATGGTGCAATCAGCAGACCTTCATGGATTCAGGGGACATCAGCTGACAAAGTGCCCATGGACCCCCCCAGGCTTTGAGGACCACATCTGCCTCTGGGTCTATGCCAGTTGAAGTGGCCATCTGTGACAGAAGAGAAGTCATAATGATGCCTGGACTTTTGAAACCAGAGTGCTCAAGGCCACTTTTGGTTCCTAATGAATGGGCGCTGAGGGATCCGGCATTCCACTCCCACCATATAGAAATTCTTATGGTCTTGCTCAGTCTTCTGCCTCCTTTCTTTACTGTAGAAACAAATAAGGTGGTACCTTCCAAGGGTGCATTTATGAAAAGTAGTTGTTATGTCTTACCATAACGTTCCATCCGTGTTGTTGATCTTCTTCCATTAATCACTGATGGGTTCGGTTCCGAGCACCTCAGAACCGTGTCAGCCTAATACCAAGCTCGCGTACACCAAAAACTCTCGAGCTAAGCTGCTACCCACAATGCCCTTCTCCCTGTTACCTCAGATCGAGTTTGTGTAAGACATATAGAAATAAAGCAGAGACCATTTCTGCGCAAAAACCCCGATACACCACAAGGACCCATGAGATCTAACAGGAGCCTTTGGTGGGGACGGAGGGTGGTATGTGACGAATGGAAGAAGAAAGCAACACAGATGGAACGTTATGGTAAGACATAACTTCTTTATCTGATGTTGTTAATCTTTTTTCCATTCATTACTGATGGGGCAGAATCCCAAGCTACCTTATGGAAGAACATTCCTGAGCACCATTGAGCCGAAGGGCGCTCTTGCCCTGGAGACCATATCCAACTTGTAATGTTTGCTGAAAGTGTGTGGTTTAGCCCAAATGGCTGCTGCGCAAATGTCATCCATAGAGGCTCTGGAATGAAAAGCTAGAGAGGTTGCTATAGCTCTAGTTGAATGTGTTTTGATATTGTGAGGTCTAGGCTCATTTGTACGTGAATATAAAAAAGGAAATACAATCTGAGCCATTTTGATAAAGTGATTTTTGACACAGCATGTCCCATCCTTGGACCAGAGAAGGAAATGAAAAGTTGGTCTGTCTTGCGGATAGATTTAGTCCTGTCTAGATAAAAACGTAGTTGCCTATGCACATCCAAGGAGTCTAGGTAGTATTATTCTCCTTTATTGGAATAGTTTGGGAAAAACACTGGGAGCTCAAGGGATTAGTTCACAGAAAAATCAGAAACCACTTTGGGAAGAAAGGATGGATTAGTACGTAGAGATACTCTGTCTTTATGAAATGTCAGGGACAGTCTCTCGATGCATAAGGCCTGTAATTCTGAGATCTGTCTAGCTCAAGTGATAACTACCAAAAAGAGAGATTTCCATGAGAGAAATTTGAGATCACATTTTGCAGCAGGCTCAAAAGGGGGTTGAGAGAGAGACTGCAGTACTAGGGAGAGATTCCACATCTCTAAGGGACGCCTAAATGGAGGTCTGCTGTGAAACACTCCTTTGAGAAAGGTTTTGCACAGGTGACTGGACATAATTGGAATGTCCTGTACTCCATTATGAAACGTGGAAATTGCTGTTAAATGGACTCATATGGAGAGGCTGATGCTCCGTTTCAAAGAACTCACAAAGGTACTGAAGGATGACCAAAAACAAAATCAAAATTTACCACAAAGTCCAAGTAATGAAAGACTTCCACAGTTAAAGACCACCGACCAAAAAAGTAGTGAAACTGTCTTTAATGGACGTAACAAGGATGAAAAACCAAACAGCAGTCAAAATTGAATCAAGCGCTTTCGCCTGGTTAATACCAGGCTTTATCAAGATGTATACTAAAAAAACACAATGCTTTACATAGTCATTTACTGGTCACATGACCTATAATTAATTAGAACTACAGATTTAATTAATTATGTTCTTAAAGATATCTTGACATGAAAACCTTGTGTTAAAAACCAATATATATAACCAATACTTGTAACACATGTAATGTTTAAAAACCTACCTATACATAAAAATAAAAAATGTATATTCACATACTAGTGAAATATTGTTAAAAAATTCTTGTAATTTCATACTCAAGTAAAACGTCTTAAAAATTAACATATTCAAGTTGAAAACATACTGAACACCCACACCTGACATGCAGTGCAAATACAAAATTAATACAATTTGTAACTAAATACATGTATAAAATATGCACTGCCGTGAAATATAATATTATTAAGTGTATGTGTAATAAAAACATAGTTGTTATATTGTTGACCATTGCAAGAGGAGTAGTGTTTACACCCCAAAGTCCCTTTTTTATCAGACATTTCCACAAACACACTAATCACAATTTAACTAGAATATCAAACAAGGAAAACACCTAGAAAGGAAATAAGATACCAATGACGGTATCAAGAGATACCACAAGAGTAAGTAGAGGGAGTATCAACGATGGTAAGAAGAATTACCCAATGGGTACAGCTAGTTAAGAAAGTTACAATAACTGCAAACGAGGGAAGTAGAAGGGAAACAGATTTAGAGAGTGACTAAATAATAGAGACATACATCCAAATATACAGAAAATATCAAGAACAATACCACTTAGTTTGAGAGATCGGTAAAACGCTGCAATATGGCTATGCGGCAAACGAGATCCGAGGTAAGAGGGAGAAGGGCATTGTGGGTAGCAGCTTAGCTTGAGAGTTTTTGGTCTTCCCGAGCTTGGTATTAGACCGACACAGTTCCAAGGGGCTCATAACCAAACTCATCAGTGATAAATGGAAAGAAGATTAGCAACATCAGATGGATGCTTTTAAATTGTCTGCAAAGTCACAAAAATGCAGCCAAGCATGGCATCTTATAGCAATGCCCGTCCCAGCTGCTTTCACTGTTCCATGTGCCACATTATGCAATAAGCACAAGGACAGGTTGGTAATGTTAAACACTGTCGACAGAGTGGCTTGAAGTTGCTCATGTGACTCAGAAGTAATAGGATTCTTCAGAGTGGATAATGCTTGCTTAGTGAGATCCACTGGAATCTTATAACAGCGATGTAGTTTAAAGCCCAAATGGCAAAGGAGCCAGAAGTATAAACACACATCCCCAGTCTATCCATTGTCTGAGACTCCTCCTTTGGTGGATGGATACATGAAGAGTCTTAAGGCAACACTTTTTTTTTCCTGCTGCAATAATTATGGAGTCTGCTGATGTGGTTTTGGCTGAAAAGGGTTTGTCTTTCAGAGGGTAGAGAATTTTGTCCAGCTTCCTGGAAATTACTTGCAGGTGTCAGATTCCTGCCAAGACGTCCTCAGTACCAACTCTACTAACTAGTCAGTGTGAGGGACCACCCTGGACATAGAAAAGTGTAGAAAAAGCTCACAAACTCACACTGAAAAATAAGAACAAAAAGTAGGAACATGTCCACAGCTCACGATAAAGTACAGTTGTGTACACTTACCATAAATGTAGATGTTCGAGTGTATTCACTGTTGCAGTCATTACATTAGGGTAATCTGCCGGCAGGTTGCCCTCAGTCGGCCTGAATTCCAAAGTCTTGGGTCCTGCGTCAGTTGTGGTCTTCTCTTCCATGACGTCAGGTCGTCAGGGGTATAAAACATGCAGCAGACTCCATTTTCTTTAGTTTTTCTTGCCCCCGATGTCAGGTATCCCCAAAAAGGTAGCAATACACCACACAGGTTGTAGAAGATAGTGAAGGAAAGAAACTTCAGAATGACAGGGGGATGGGCAGGTGGGAAACCTGGACTGCAACAGTGAATACACTCGAACATCTACATTTATGGTAAGTGTACACAACTGTACTATGTTCTTCATGTTTCACTGTTGTAGTCATTACCATTTGGGTAGAATCCTAAAGCTATGGTTGGGAGGCTGGATTTAAACAGCATTAGGTGTGGCTATAAGGCCCTGCAGCACTGCAGTGGAAAAGCCTGCCCTGGACTTAGATTAGAGAAGCAAATGGTAATGCTTTGTAAAGGTGTGAACAGAACTCCAAGTAGCAGCCTCTAGAATGTCTTTGGTTGGTACTCCTCTGAGAAAGGCTGCTGAAGTAGCTGCAGCTCTGGTGGAATGAGACCTAATGCCCTTGGACAAAGGTTTACCATGATGTAAGCAGCAGAAACGGATGCAGTGGCTTATCCACTTTGAAATTGTCTGCTTTGAAATGGCCTTTCCTTCTGATCCTGCAGCATATGCCACTAGCAATTGCTCAGTTTTTCTTAGAGCTTTAGTCCTGCTCAAGTAGAATCTAAGCTGTGAACGTCCAAGGAATGCAAAATTCTCTCCCCTTTGTTCTGCGGATTTGGATAAAAAGTTGGCAGATGAACTGTTTGGTTAAGAGCCACACTGGAAACCACCTTAGGCATAAAAGTTGGATTTGTCCTCAGAGACACCCTGTCCAGGTAAAAAATGATAAAAGGCTGTACAGTCATGAGGACCTGTAGTTCTGAAACTCTTCTTGCTGAAGTAAATGCTAGCAGCAGAGCTGTCTTCCATGATAAGAACTTTATATCAGTGGTAGCAGCTGGTTCAAATGGAGGAAGGGTGAGTTTTTCCAAAACATAATTGAGGTCCCATGCAGGTAATGGTGATCTTTAAGGGGGCCTTAAATTTTTGGCTCCTCTAAGATACTGCTTTAGTAAAGGGTGAGAAAAGATTGGTGGCTCTGTGTTGTAATGAGCCAAAATGGCAGAGGCATGGATTTTGATTGATGAGAAAGATAGGCCTTTGTCACGCATCTCAGTTAAGTATCGTAACATCGGAGGAATATGCGGTTCTGCTGTATCAGTTCCTTGTGCTTGATTCCAAGCACAGAATCTTTTCTATTTGTCAGCATAAGATTTTCTAGCACTAGGCCATCTGGCTTCCAAAATGACATCCATCACAGCTTTACTGAGAGGTGTTGTTTGTATGATTACCTGATTAGCCATGCTGCCAGGTTTAGAGTCTGTAGTTGACTGTGCAGGATCCGATTGTTTTGCTGGGACAGTAGTTGTGGTGTTTGAGGCAAGGTCCAAGCTGGGTATTGAGACAAGTTCCTTAGGATTGGGTACCAGTATTGGCGGGGCCAGTCCGGGGCGATTAATATCATCTTTGGCTTCTATTGTCTGACGTTTAGGAGAACCTTGGGTAGAAGAGGCAGAGGAGGATAGGTTTTTCCAACTGAAGGATAGGGCGTCCACTTTCCATGCTTGTCTGTGATAAGTCCCTGTGCAGAATCTTTTCAGTTGATAATTTTGGGGAGAGGCAAAAAGATCTATGTCTGGGCTCCCCCATTTCTCTGTTATCATGCTGAAGACTTGTGGATTTAGTTTCCACTCGTGAGGATCCATAAGGTTTCTGCTTAAATCGTCTGCCAGAGTGTTTTGTTTTCCTGGCAGGAATTGAGCTTGAAGATGTATTTGGTAGGTCAAAGCTGTGTCCCACAGTGCCATGGCTAATCTGCAAAGGGGGTATATGAGAGTGTGCCCCCTTGCTTGTTTATATACCACATGACTATTGTGTTGTCCGTCTTTATCAGTAGTTGTCCTGCATGAAGTAAGTCCTTGAAGGCTGTTAGGGCATTTTGAACAGCTAGCATCTCTTTCTGGTTGATATGCAGATGGATTTGTTTTGGTGCCCAAATGCATCTTCCTGCCATGTGGGCCCCCAGGCATAATCTGCTGCGTCTGTTGTTAAGGTTTGGCTGGCAGGGGGTAGAGTGAAGGGCCGTCCCATGTTTTGGTGACAGGCCTTTGCCCACCATAGAAACTCCTGTTGCAGGCAGGGAATGAGAGGAATCATGGTTTCCAGACTGTATGAATGTTGACTCCATAAACGTTTTAGGTACCATTGAAGTTTCCTCATATGCAGTCTTGCATATGGAATTAGTAGGATGCAGGATGCCATGAAGCCCAGAGCCTGCAGAATTTGTCTTGCGGAAGACTGGGTTTTTGATGCCATCAGTTTGACGTAAGTAGTCAGTTGCCTTTGTTTTTCTAGCGTAAGGTAGGCCATCTGGGCAGTTGTATTCAAGCTTGCACCCAGGAATGTTATCTTTTGAGAGGGTACCACTTGTGATTTCTTTTCGTTTATAGTGTACCCCAGGCATGTTAGGAGCCTTTTCACAAACGCCAGGTGTCAAAGAAGAGTGTCCTTGTTCTCTGCTTGAATGAGACAGTCGTCCAAGTAAGGATATATTTGTATACTACTTTGTCTACAAAATGCAATTACTGGTGCCAGGCACTTTGTAAAGACCCTGGGTGCAGTAGATAAGCCAAAGGGCAGTGCAGAGAATTGGTAGTGCATTAAGCCAGCCTTGAATCTGAGGTATCTTCTGCACGATTGTCTTACTGGGACATGCAGGTATGCCTCTTTTAGGTCTAATGCCACCAGCCAAGCATTCTTGCCCAGCATGGGCAGAAGCTGCTGCAAAGTCAGCATTTTGAATTTTAGAATGTCCACGTATGTGTTCAAAACTGATAAATCCAGTATTGGCCGCCAGGCCTTGTCCTTTCTGGGTACCAAGAATAGTCTTGAGTAAAAACCTTGTCCTTTTTCCTGTTCTGGTACTGGTTAAATGGCCCCCATATCCATGAGGGACGTAACCTGTTTCTGTGCCTCTGCCCATTGATTTCTGGGCAGATCTGGCCAACCGTATGCTACTGGCAGAGTGTGGAAATGGAATCTGTATCCCTGTGATACTATGTTTAGTACCACTTGTCCTGGGTTATTAACTGCCAATTTTGAGCAAAAAGTGCTAATTTTCCCCCTAAGGGTGCTGTCAAAAGATAAGTGCTTGGAGTAGGCAGAGGGAAGTCATTGGGACTGTTTTCTGTAGGTTTGCACTCCCCCCTCCCCCCCGATTTGGAGGTAGATGCACCCCATTGCTTTGACCTGTATGAATCTTGCGCCTGGTATCTGGAACCCTTTGAGCTCTGTCTGACACAGGAAAGGACCAATTTTTTGTAGGCCAGTGTCTACTGAATCTTGGGGCTGCACTTGTAAGAAGTCTAACAGTTTGCATAGACTTAGCTTTGTCTTCCATTTTCTTTAAAACCTCTTCTGCCTTAATACCAAACAAAGAATCATGCTGTAAAGGTGCATCTAGCAATTTAGCTTTAACATGATCAGGCAAATTTTGTTCCTTTAACCAGGCATGCCTCCTAATCACAGATCCAGTAACTGCGGCCCTGCAGGAGGCCTCTAAAGAATCAAAACCACATTGCAAAGTATGCTTTCCAACTTGTTCAGCTGCATATAATAATTCCTGCAATTCTTTATTTTCTGCACATTATGAAATCAACATCATTTTCTGTTTCATCAATCCCATAACATGTTGTTGGTATTTATGCATGTGAAATTGACAGTTTAAGGCCCTGACTGCCAAGGTTGCAGATGTAGAAACCTTTTTTCCCCATCTGTCTAGTGCTCTTGAATCTCTGTCAGAGGGGGTAGGGTTTTTTTTGCTGTTGAGGCCTTAACTCCCTTTGGACCCTGTGAAATAGTTTCAGGGTCAGAGCAGGGTTTCTCAATAAAAATTTATGCGAGTCAGGGACCCTGTAATATCTGTCAGGCTTACTGTTAGCCGGAGGTAAGGAGTCAAGCTTGACTCCGAAAACACATCATCCACAATGTCTCAAACAGGGGGAATGGCTAAAGGCTTGTGCTGAGGGAGAAGAAGGAAATCCCTGAGCCTCTTTTTTGATTCTGAGAAGTCTTGACTCTCCCAGTGAAAATGCTCCCTCAAAGTATGCAAGGTTTCTCCAAATGAATAATCCTCTGGAGGAGATGCAGATGGAATAGACTCCTCAGCATCAGAGTCCTCTTAGGGAGGAATAGATAATTCCAGATCAGAAGAGGAATCAGAAGAAATAGAAACCTGATCTGAAGATTCATAATCAGTGTCTTGCCTAGGGCTCTTATCTGGAGGGGGATGGGTACCCCTGATCAAGGTAATAAGGTCTTCAGTCATTTTGATCATCTGTTTTTAGGCATAGAGGCCTGTGCACGTGGCTCAGGCGTCGGTCTTTTAGTTTTAGAAGTTGTCTTTGTCCTTGGTTTTGCAGCTGTCATCGGTTTGATATATAAATGTTGAGGTCTGAATACAGTCTCAGAAGCCGGTGCCTGCTCAGCGGTTCCGGACTCATCCGAGGGAGATACATCCGTCGTTCCAATACCTTGAGTATCTTGCGGCATGCCGGACTCCACATGGGTATTGGTAGAAGCCTGCGACTCGAAGGTAGCGGGTATCAGGGGCTGTGAAATCCCCTCACTGAGTACTGGCGACTGGCTTAGGAGAAGCTTTGTCATCGGTTTTGAATCTCGACTGCCTTTCTATGTCCTTTTCTTTGCGTTTTTTATGTACTCTGGTAGTTGGATTACTATCCGACGACATTTCTTGGTAGTTAAATCTGTTTCCAAAATACTTTGATGCAAAAATATACCGACGCTTAATAGTGCGTTGGTTAAATCTAGCACAAAACAGACAGCCAGGTACATTGTGATCAGGGCCTAGGCAAGGAATACAGTATAAATGGAAATCCTTATGAGGTATTTGCTTCTCACAAGTAATACAATTATTAACTTTTTCTGACATCGGTAAAAAGCAAGAAAAAAGTTTCCCCAACGGGGTACTTAGCTTTAGTGAAGGCTTCGGTTCTGAAACTCAAACTCGAATATTTCAGTAGTCGGCTGACCGGCACTTGTGAAATGCTTCTGCTTCGGGCACCGCACAGCAAGAAAGACTAAAGAAAATGGCGTCGGCTGCATGTTTTATACCCCTGACGACCTGACATCATGGAAGAGAAGACTGCAACCGACGCAGGACCCAAGACTTTGGAATTCAGGCCGACTGAGGGCAACCTGCCAGCAGATTACCCTAATGTAATGACTGCAACAGTGAAACACGAAGAACATTCCACATCAGCAAAGTTGCCAAAGAATGTAAGATCCAAATGGTAAAAATATTTAATTTACTATAAAAAACAGTAAAACCTGAGCACTTTTGTCCTAAAGTCAAAAGGGACTTCACCGGAGAAAAGAATGTAACAAACATCCTCAACTTAAACACAAAAGCCCAGGAAAAGGTAACCAAAGGGTGTTTGAATTTAAAGGTACAGTAACATCAAACCTAACACCTCTTAGTAAACATTACAAATCGCAGAAACTTGCAAACTTATCTAAAATATTTATCAAAATTAGATAATAAGTTGAAAAAACACAGTACGCACCCAAGGAATTGCATTAAAGTGTATCTTCATCAACATGTCACACAAAAGGGAAACAATAAAGAAAAGCACGTACCATAGCTTTGCCTCTTGTTGAACAAAAGAAAATTACATTCAGTACAGAATTAAAAAAAATATATATATGTAACTTCAGCTAAAAGCTTTAAATTTTAAGAATCAGGCAAGGGATATACCCTCACTTGGACTGTGGGGACTAGTGGCATTGGTTCTACCTGCCACTCAGACTCTTTCCTTTCCAACTTAATTTTCCAAGGTCCACTGCTGGGGTCTAAATCAAGGAAGTCAATTACAAAAACTTAAAGACATGGTGTGATTGCAAACCACTGGACTAGTAATCAAGGAGCCCCAATCCTCCTCACTGGCAACAGTGGTGGATGTACACTTTAGGTACACACAATATTTCCAGAGGCAGTTTTCTGCATCAAATGCAATTTCCCTTAAGAGCACACAGAGACCACAGCCAGTCCAGAGCTGGTTTCTCCCTCTTTCTCCAGATCTCAATAAGACTCCCCCTCTGGCACAATTATAGGGTTGAGATCTCAGCTTTGTGGACAAGCCAAGACCTCTAGCAACTTCTCTGTCCAACCAGTGCTTCGTGTCCCCGCCCAAGTAGCTGACACACACACTGTTTGAGGTTTGATTTATACACACACACACACACACACACACACACACACACACACACACACACACACACACATAAGCCAGCTACTTTAAGGACCTTAAGAAAGGGTGCCCAATCTTACTATGTAATATTAATATTAACACAAATGGTAGTTTGACCAACAGCAAGGCTGTTAGGAGTGGCCCACAAAGTGTCACCAAATAAACATGCAAGTACTCCCAAAACTTAAATATCTCTACACAGATCAGCCACGATGAAAGGTTTAAATATATTTAATAATTATAAATAATAAAAGAACAAGGCAATACTAAATATATATTCACAGTGATACATTGCAGGACAGTCTCAAATAAAGAAAAATATGTAAACTAAGCTTTGCTATATTCTTGACTATATCTAAGAGTTACTATACCCTAGAAGCTTACTTACAGAGCAAGACAGATGTGTGGTGAATGTGTCTTCTTGTTGCTAGGTCCAACATGGAATACAGAATCCTCTCTCACTCTAAGAGACCTCTCAAATAAATATTGCAAATACTACTGCTGGGATAGCTTGCAGAATGACATCATTTCTTGTCATCTGACTAGCCCCCAGATGAAACCCCTCACTGTTGGGAGCTGGCAGTATTTAACATCTACCTGTGAAAATACACAGTGGACATCTCTAGCTTCATGATTGTATGTGATAACGCATCCACATTTAAATTTAGTGCTCTTCAAAGGTTTGTTTTTCACTATAACATTACCAACACGTAGTAAGGTAAAGCCCATCCACCCTTTTTTGTTTCACCTCAGGAATATACCTTCTAAAAATTGGGCTGGGTAACCATGGTTAATTAACATTTGCATTAAAGTTTCCCCTTCTTTTATGAAGCAATCAATCACAGAAAAGTATAGTTGTGTACACTTACCATAAATGTAGATGTTCGAGTGTATTCACTGTTGCAGTCATTACACATTTGGGTTATCTACTTGCAGGTAGCCCTCAGTCAGCCTGATTAACAAAGTCTTGGGTCCTGCGTCGGTTGCTGTCCCTTCTTCCATGACGTCAGGTTGTCAGGGGTATAAAACATGCAGCTGATGCCATTACATCAGTTTTTCTTGCCCCAGATGTCAGGTGCCCCCCTAATGGGGAGCAATTAAATATAAAAGTACAATGATATGCCTCCAAAAAAAAAGCATACACCAAAAAGGCTTTTAAGCATAGTATAGGAAAGTAGAGGTATAGCCAAAAGAAGTTAGGGGGCTGGAGGGAGGGTAACCAAGACTGCAACAGTGAATACACTCAAACATCTACATTTATGGTAAGTGTACACAACTGTACTATGTTCTTTGTGTTTCACTGTTGCAGTCATTACATTTGGGTAGATTCCCAAAGCTATGGTTGGGAGGAGGAATTTAGATAGCATTAGGACCAGCTATAAGACCCTGCAAGACTGCAGTGGCCAAGCCAGCTCTGGATTTAGAGAAAATTGGAAAATGATAATGCTTGGTGAAAGTATGCACAGAACTCCAGGTAGCAGCTTCTAGGATGTCCATGGTAGGGATGCCTCTGAGAAAGGATGTAGAGGTAGATGCAGCCCTGGTGGAGTGAGGTCTGATCCCCTGGGGGATAGGTTTTCCATGGTGCTTATAGCAAAAATGAATGCAATGGCCTATCCATTTAGAAATGGTTTGCTTTAAAATAGCTTTCCCCTCTGCCCCTGCAGCAAATGCCACCAGCAGTTGTTAAGATTTCCTTTGAGATTTAGTCCTGTCCAAGTAGAACCTAAGTTGTCTGTGCACATCTAAGGAATGCAGTATCCGTTCCCCTTTGTTCTGTGGATTGGGAAAGAAAGTTTGCAAATTAATAGACTGATTAAGAGCCACACTGGATACCACCTTGGGCATGAAGGATGGATTGGTTCTGAGGGACAACTTGTCCGCATGAAAGATGATGAAAGGCTCCACTGCCATTAGGGCCTGTAATTCAGATACCTTTCTAACTGAAGTGATTGCTAAAAGGAAAGCTGTTTTCCAAGAAAGAAATTTTAAGTCTGCAGTAGCAGCTGGCTCGAAAGGAGGTAGAGTGAGTTTCTCCAAAACAAAGTTAAGGTCCCAGGCTGGGGTTGGAGCTCTCCTGGGTGGTCTCAAATTTTTGGCCCCTCTGAGGAACTGCTTGAGCAGTGGATGGGAGAAGAGGGGTGGTTATGTGCTATAATGAGCTGAAATAGCTGAGGCATGGATTTTAATGGAGAAAAAAGACAGGCCCTTGTGAAGCATCTCAGTTAAGTATTGTAAAATGTGAGATAAATTGGGCGCTGCTGTGCTCATCCCTTGAGATTGGTTCCAGGCACAGAATCTTTTCCATTTTACAGCATAAGATTTTCTAGTACAAGGCCTCCTTGCCTCTAAAATGATATCCATCACAGGTTTACTGAGGGATGGTAGAGGAGAGATTATGTAATTAGCCATGCTGCAAGGTTCAGTGTTAGAAGCTGAGGGTGCAGAATCTGGTGCTCCTGCTGTGACAACAGGGAAGGAGTCTGAGGCAGGTGCCATGGGGATAACCGTGACACACTGCGCAGGAGGGGGTACCAGTGTTGGTGTGGCCAGTCTGGAGCAATCAAAATTATCCTTGGTTTATCCTATTTGATTTTTAGTAGTACATTAGAAAGCAGAGGCAGAGGGGGGAAGGCATAGACTGATAGGTTTTTCCAGCTGAAGGACAGAGCATCCACTTTCCAGGCTTGCTTGTGGGGAGTCCTTGTGCAACATTTGTCCAATTGGTAGGTCTGGGGAGAGGCAAACAGGTCTATATCTAGGCTCCCCCATTTGCTTGTCAGCATGTTGAAAATCCTTGGTTCCAGTTTCCACTCGTGTGGGCCCATGGGGTTTCTGCTTAGTCCGTCTGCCAGTGTATTTAATTTTCCTGGCAGGAATTGAGCTTGTAGGTGCACTTGGTAGCTCAAGGCTGTGTTTCACAATGCCATGGCTAGTCTGCAGAGGGGGTAAGAATGTGTACCCCCCTGCTTGTTTATGTACCACATAACAGTGGTTTTGTCCGTCTTTACCACAAGTTGTCCTGGAAGAATGTTGTCCTTGAAGGCCATCAGAGCATTCTGTACAGCTAACATTATTTTTGATTGATATGCAGGTGCATTTGACTTGGGTTCCATTTGCCCTGAATGCACTTCCCTGCCAGGTGAGCCCCCCATGCATAGTCTGATGCGTCTGTTGTTAGGGTTTCAGTGGCATGGGGTGGTGTGAAAGGTAGTCCCTTGTTTTGGTGGCAGGCCTTTGCCCACCAAAGGAATTCTAGGCGTAGGCAAGGTATGATACGAATCATTGCTTCTAGATCCTGAGAATGTTGGCACCATAGGCTTTTTAGATACCACTGTAGTTTCCTCATATGCAGTCTTGCATATGGAATAAGAAGAATGGAAAAGGCCATGAACCCCGAGGCTTGCAGTATTTGTCTTGCAGATAGCAGGGTTTTTGTGGCCAATTGTTTGAAGTAGGTTGTCAAATGAATTTGTTTCTCTGGCGTGAGGTAAGCCATCTGGGAAGTTGTATTCAAGCTTGCTCCCAGGAATATAATTTGCTGACAGGGTACCAGGTGTGATTTCATTTATGGTGTACCCCAGACAAGTTAGAACTCTTTGTACAAAGGCCAGATGATTCAAAAGTATGTCCTGGCTTTCTGCCTGAATGAGACAATCATCCAGGTATGGGTATATTTAAATATTTCTTTGCCTGCAAAATGCAATAACTGGAGCTAGGCACTTTGTGAATACCCTGGGCGCAGCAGATAAGCCTGATAGTGCGTGTAGCCTGCTTTGAAGCATAGGTATTGTCTGCAAGATTCCCTGATTGGGATGTGCAGTTATGCTCCTTTTAAATCTAGTGTTGCCAACCAGGCACCTTTGCCTAGTATAGGAAGTAATTGATGAAGAGTAAGCATCTTGTATTTTTGAATTTCCAAAAAGGTGTTGAGTAGACAGGTCTAGGACAGGACGCCATGAATTGTATTTTCTGGGTACCAGGAAAAGCCTCGAGTAGAAACCTTGTCCCTTTTCCTCTTCCGGTAGCAGTTGAATAGCCCCCATGCTTGAGAGAGAAAGTACTTGTTTTTGGGCCTCTGCCCACTGATTTGGGGGTAGGTCTGGCCACCCACTTGGTGTTGGCAACGTGTGGAAGTGAAATCTGTATCCCTGGAACACTATATTTAAGACCCATTTGTCCTGGGCAATGAGTTCCCAGTTCTTTACATGAAGAGCAATCTTTCCCCACAAAGAGGCAGTCAGTTGATAAGTGCTTGGAACTTTTAAACTGAAGTCATTGAGACAGTTTACCATAAGGGGGAGTCTTATTACTCCCAGATTTGGAAGTGGAGGCCCCCCACTGCTTAGCCCTCTGTGTCCCCTGAGACTGAAATCTGGGGGTTTTGCTGTGTCTGTTTGGCTTGAGAAGACCTGGAAGGGGCTGGAAAGGACCAATTCTTAGAGGGCCAGTGCCTACTAAATCTAGAAGGCTGAACGTGTAAGAAGTCTAACAGTTTGCATGGATTCAGCTTTATCGTCCATATTTTTAAGAACTTCCTCAGCCTTGTTGCCAAACAGGCGGTCCTGATTTAAGGGAGCATCCAACAATTTAGCTTTAACATGATCAAGCAAGGATTGCTCCTTTAGCCAAGCATGCCTTCTGAGCACAGACCCAGTAACAGCAGCCCTGCAAGAGGCCTCTAATGAATCAAAACCACATTGCTAAGTATGTTTTCCAACTTGTTCAGCAGAATGCATTAAATCCTGTAATTCTTTATTTTCAACACAGTCAGGAATCAACATCATTTTCTGTTTAAGCAATCCAATAACATGTTGATGATACTTTAACATATGAAACTGGCAGTTTAAAGCCCTAATGGCCAAGGTAGCAGAAGTGTAAACCTTCTTACCCCATCTATCCAGTGCCCTGGAGTCTCTATCAGAAGGGGTAGGATTTTTAGCAGTAGAAGCCTTAATGCCCTTGGGCCCCTGTGAAATAGTCTCTGGATCAGCAATAGGATTTTTAAAAAGGAACTTGTGTGACTCCGGGACCCTGCAGTATTCGTCAGGTTTTCTGGGAGCAGGAGGCAAGGAATCAGGGGCCACACTAGATTCCGAAAAAGCATCAACAATGTCTAGTACAGGAGGAATAGCTAAAGGCCTTTGCTGAGGTAGGAGTAAGAAATCCCTAAGCCTCTTTTTTGAATCAGAAAAATCCTGGCTTTCCCAGTGGAAATGCTCCCTTAGAGTATGCAAGGTTTCCCCAAAAGAAAAATCCTCTGGAGGGGAAGCAGAGGGAATGGAGTCCTCTGCATCAGAATCCTCATAAGTGGATAAGGGCAAATCCAGATCAGAAGAATCAGAAAACACAGAATCTTGGTCAGAAGATTCATAAAAAACTTCAGTCCTAGGCCTCATAGAAAGGGGGGGTTGGCTACCCCTGATTAGAGTAATTAAATCTTCAGCCATTCTTATCAGTTGTTTTTTAGGCAAAGAGGCCTGAGCATGTGGCCTGGGTGTCGGTTTTTTAGGCATGGTTTGAGATTTAGGCCTAAGTGAAGAAGGAGGCGTCAGTTTAATATGCAAGTCCATAGGCCTGAATACACCCTCAGAAGCCGGTGCCTGCACAGTGGCTCCGGACCCATCCAAGGTAGAGACATTCGCGGGTTCCATAGTTGAAGCAACTCGCAGCATACCGGACTCCGAATGGGTCTCAGCAGAGGACTGCGAATCAGAAGAAGCGAGTATATCAGGGGCTGCGAAAGCACCTCACTGAGTACCGGCGAACTGACAACTGGCTTAGGAGAATTGTCTTCAGCAGTTTTGGACCTTGATGGCCTGTCTCTGTCTTTATCTTTGTGTTTTTTCAGAATGCCGGTAGTCGGATGGCTAACCGACGACATTTCTGGATAATTAAACAGTACAGTTGTGTACACTTACCATAAATGTAGATGTTCGAATGTATTCACTGTTGCAGTCATTACACTTGGGTTATCCTGCTGGCAGGCTACCCTCAGTCAGCCTGAATTCCAAAGTCTAGGTCCGGTGTCGGTTGCTGTCACCTCTTCCCTGACGTCAGTGTGCCAGGGGTATAAAAGATGCAGCTGATGCCATTTTCTTCAGTCTTTCTTGCCCCAGATGTCAGGTACCCCCAAAAGGGTAGGCTAAAAATATGCCAATAAAACATGCATGCACCAAAATATATTATACCTTCATCTACAAGCAAATACACCACATAGGTTGTATAGATTAGAGAAGTGCAGATAAGTTGCAGCAAAGATATGGAGGATGGTGGGTGGGTAACCTGGACTGCAACAGTGAATATACTAACATCTACATTTATGGTAGGTACACAACTGTACTATGTTCTTCGTGTTTCAATGTTGCAGTCATTACACTTGGGTTGAATCCCAAAGCTGAGGAAGGGAGGATGGAACTAAACAGCATTAGGAGCAGCTATGAGGCCCTGCAGAAAGTACAGTTTTGTACCTACCATAAATGTAGATGCTCGAGTGTTCACCCTGCTGCAGTCATCACACTTGGGTTATCCTGCCGCCAGGCGGTCCTGCAGTCGGCTTGAATTCCAAAGTCTTGGTCCGGCGTCGGTTGCTGTCACTTCTTCCCTGACGTCAGTGCGCCAGGGGTATACAAGATGCATCCGATGCCATTTTCTTCAGTTTTTCTTGCCCCAGATGTCAGGTGCCCCCAAATAGGTAGGCAATACATATTGCTAATAACACATACATAAAAAATAAGAAATTACCTTTAGCTGCAAGCAAATACACCACATAGGTTGTATAGGATAGAGAGGTATAGATAAGGC
Source organism: Protopterus annectens (assembly GCF_019279795.1). Taxonomy (NCBI): domain Eukaryota; kingdom Metazoa; phylum Chordata; order Ceratodontiformes; family Protopteridae; genus Protopterus; species Protopterus annectens. The sequence continues at coordinate 1,135,435,941 of NC_056748.1, read as the reverse complement.
CAGCTAGTTCAGAGGGGATGGAGGGAGGGTAACCTGGACTGCAGCAGTGTGAACACTCGAACATCTACATTTATGGTAGGTACAAAACTGTACTATGCTCATTGTGTTACACTGCTGCAGTCGTTACACTTGGGTAGAATCCCAAAGCTGAGGTAGGGTGGCTGGTCTATAAAGAGTTAGGATTGGCTATGAGACCCTGCAGAACTGCAGTGGCAAATCCTGCTCTGGATTTAGAGTAAAGAGGCAGGTGGTAATGCTTGGTAAAGGTGTGCACTGAACTCCAAGTTGCAGCCTCCAAAATTTCCTTGGTAGGTACTCCTCTGAGAAAGGCCGCTGAAGTGGCTGTAGCCCTGGTGGAATGTGGCCTAATGCTATTTGAGACTGATTTCCCATGTTTTGTGTAGCAGTAATGAATACAGTGTCCTATCCATTTAGATATAGTCTGCTTTGAGATAGCCTTGCCCTGTGATCCTGCAGCATATGCTACAAACAGTTGCTCAGTTTTCCTGATAGCTTTTGTTTTGTCCAAGTAGAAGCGTAGCTGCCTGTGTTATGTCCAAAGAATGCAGAAGTTTCTCTCCTTTATTCTGGGGGTTTGGATAAAATGTTGGCAAATGGATGGTTTGGTTAAGAGCCACACTAGATACCACCTTTGGCATAAAGATAGGGTTTGTCCTTAAAGAAACCCTGTCCTGATGAAAAATTATAAAAGGTTCCACTGCCATTAATGCCTGTAGCTCTGAGACTCTTCGTGCTGAAGTTACTGCCAGGAGCAGAGTTGTTTTCCATGATAAAAATTTTAGATCGGCTGTATTGGCTTGCTCAAAAGGTGGCAGGGTCAGTTTTTCCAAAACAAAATTGAGGTCCCAAGTTGGTGTTGGTGCTCTCCGGGGCAGTCTTATGTTTTTAGCCCCTCTGAGGTACTGCTTTAGCAAGGGATGAGAGAATAAAGGTGGATCCGTGTTGTAATGTGCTGAAATGGCAGAGGCGTGGATCTTAATTGATGAGAAGGATAGGCCTCTGTCCAGCATCTCAGTTAAGTATTGTAAAATCTGAAGAATGTTTGGAACAAGAGGGTCAAGGCTTTGATCCTGGTTCCAGGCGTAGAATCTCTTCCATTTTTCTGAGTAAGCTTTCCTGGTGCTAGGCCTTCTGGCCTCCCAAAATGACATCCATAACCGCTTTAGAGAGAGGCGTTGCCTGAATGACTAATAAATCTGCCATGCAGCCAGGTTTAGGGTTTTGAGCTGACCGTGCAGGATCTGATTGTTTTGTTGAGTCAGAAGGTGTGGAATTTGAGGCAAAATCCATGGTGGGCCTTGAGCTAGGTTCCTTAAGATAGGGTACCAGTGCTGATGTGGCCAGTCTGGAGCAATCAGGATCATCTGTGGTTTCTCTTGTCTGGCTTTTAGGAGTACCTTTGAAAGGAGAGGCAGAGCCGGGAAGGCATACATTTTTAGGTTTTTCCAGCTGAACAAAAGAGCATCCACTTTCCATGCTTGTTTGTGATAAGTCCTTGTGTAGAATTTTTGTAGTTGGCAATTCAGTGGGGAGGCAAAACGATCTATGTCTGGGCATCCCCATTTTTGTGTTACCATGCTGAAGATTTGTGGATTCAATTTCCATTCGTGAGGGTCCATGATATTTCTGCTAAGATCGTCTGCCAGAGTATTTTTCTTTCCTGGCAGGAATTGTGATTGCAGGTGAACTTAGTACATTAGAGCTGTGTTCCACAAGGTCATGGCTTGCCTGCATAGGGGGTAAGAATGAGTGCCCCCTTGCTTGTTTATGTACCACATTAGTGTGGTGTTGTCTGTCTATTAATAATTGGCCTGGATGCAGAAGGTTGTTGAAAGCTGTTAGGGCATTTTGCACAGCCAACATCTCTTTTTGATTGATGTGAAGATGCATCTGGTCTGTGGTCCACTTGCCCTGAATGCATTTTCCTGCCATGTGTCCTCCCCAGGTGTAATCCAAAGCATCTGTTAGAGTCTGCCTGGCTGTGAGTAGGGTGAAAGGCTGACCCTTGTTTAGGTGACATGCCTGTGCCCACCATCGAAACACCTGTTGTAGGCAGAAAATCAGTGGCATTACTGCTTCTAAACTGTGACAGTGCTGAGTCCAAATACTTTTTAGGTACCATTGTAGTTTCCTCATATGCAGTCTGGCATATGGTATTAGTAGTATGCAGGATGCCATGAATCCCAGGGCCTGCAGAATTTTTCTTGCAGGGAGATGGGACTTTTTTGCCAGTAAATGGAAATATTGAGTTAGTTGAACCTGTTTGTCTGGCGTGAGGTAAGCCATCTGGGCCGTTGAATTTAAGCTGGCACCCAGGAATATAATCTGTTGTGAGGGTACTAGTTTTGACTTCTTTTTGTTTACTGTGTACCCTAGAGAAGTTAGCAACCTTTTTACAAACGCCAGATGCTGTAGAAGAATGTCCTTTGTCTCTGCTTGAATGGGGCAGTCGTCCAGGTATGGATATATTTGAATTCCCTTTTGTCTGCAAAATGCAATTACTGGTGCCAGGGCACTTTGTGAAGACCCTGGGCGCAGTAGATAATCCAAAGGGCAGTGCAGAGAATTGGTAGTGCATTGTACCAGCTTTGAATCTGAGGTATCTTCTGCAATTTTGTCTGATAGGGACATGCAGGTATGCCTCATTGAGGTCCAAAGTAACAAGCCAAGTGCTCTTGCCCAGCATGGGTAGAAGCTGCTGTAATGTCAACATTTTGAATTTCGGAATATCCAGGTAGGTATTTAGAATTGAAAGGTCTAGTATGGGCCTCCAGGCCTTGTCCTTTCTGGGGACCAGGAAGAGTCTTGAGTAAAATCCTTGTCCTTGTTCCTGCTGTGGTACTTTTTGAATAGCTCTCATGTCCATGAGGGCTGAAATTTGTTTTTGTGCCTCTGCCCATTGATTTTGTGGCAGGTCTGGCATTCTTTTTAGCCTTAGTAAAGTATGAAAGTGGAACCTGTAACCCTGAGACACAATATTTAGAACCCATTTGTCTTGGGTGATTGTTTGCCAGTTTTGGGGAAAAAGTGCTAGTTTTCCCCCCAAGGGGACTTCCAAAAGGGAAGTGCTTGGCGTACGAAGGGGAAAGTCATTGTGACTGTTTCCTGTAAGGTTGAGACTTGTCCTCACCTCCTTTTGGGGTTGAGGTGCCCCACTGTCGTTGTCTGTCTGAGCCTTGGGGTTGAGATATTCCTCTTGGGCGTCTGTATCTGACTCTCTGTGGTCTGTCTGACACTGGAAAGGACCAATTTTTTGTAGGCCAATTTCTGCTAAATCGAGGTGGCTGTACCTGTAAGAAATCCTTGACTGTTTGCATAGATTTAGCTTTATCCTCCATTTTCTTTAACACTTCTTTTGCCTTAACACCAAACAAGGTATCATACTGTAAAGGAGCATCCAATAATTTTGCCTTAACATGATCAGGTAAACTCTGTTCTTTTAACCAAGCATGCCTTCGAATCAATGAACCTGTAACTGCGGCTCTACAAGAGGCCTCTAGAGAATCAAAACCACATTGCAGAGTATGTTTTCCCACCTGTTCAACTGCATGCAATAAATACTGCATTTCTTTACAGTCAGGAGCTTCTGAGCTTGCAAGCATTTTCTGTTTTAATTGAGCCATTAAATATTGTTGGTACTTAAGCATGTGAAACTGGCAATTTAAAGCTCTTACTGCTAAAGTTGCAGAAGTGTATACTTTCTTCCCCCATCTGTCCAAAGCTCTGGAATCTCTGTCAGAGGGTACTGGATTTTTTGCAATGGAAGCCTTAAACCCTTTTGGACCATGGGAAATAGTTTCTGGATCATCATAAAGAAACTTGTGAGAGTCGGGGACTCTGTAGTACCTATCCGGCTTGGCTGGTGCAGGGGGGGGCAAGGAATCGGGGATAAGCTGGATTCAGAGAACACATGATCCACAATATCTAGTACAGGCGGAATAGCCAGGGGCCTGTGCTGAGGCAATAAAAGGAAATCTCTGAGCCTTTTCTTGGATTCTGAGTAATCCTGACTTTCCCAATGGAAATGCTCCCTCATGGTATGTAAAGTTTCCCCAAAAGAATAATCCTCAGGAGGAGTGGCTGAAGGGATAGATTCTTCAGCATCAGAGTCCTCATAGGGGGGTAGAGAATATCCCTGGTCTGAAGAGGAATCAGAGGAAATGGAAACCTGATCAGAGGAATCATAGTCTGTATCCTGCCTAGGCCTTTTCTCAGGAGGGGGATGGGAACCCCTGATTAGAGTAATGAGGTCTTCGGCCATTTTAAGCTTCTGTTTCTTAGGCATGGAGGCTCGTCTTCATATAGTATCACAACCTATGTGTTAAATAAAGTACAGTTTTGTACCTACCATAAATGTAGATGTTCGAGTGCTAATACAGCTGCAGTAATCACAGATGGGTTTTCAGCCGTCAGGCGGTCCCTCGGTCGGCCGAATTCCAAAGTCTTGGTCCGGCGTCGGTTGTCGTCGCTTATTCTTCTGACGTCAGGAAGGCCAGAGTATATAAGACACAGCCGACGCCATGTTCTTCAGTCTTTCTTGCCCCAGATGTCAGGTGCCCCCAAAAGGAAGGCAATACATAAGTAAAGCTTATCCACATATGCAAGCAATGCAATGTAATGCAAAATCAGTGTAAGCAAGCAAATAAAACATAACAGGATAACCCAGTCAGGAGGTATGAAGAGGTTTGTTAGGCCCCATGCCCTAACCATGAGGGGAAGGAGGGAGGGAAACCTGTACTGCAGCTGTATTAGCACTCGAACATCTACATTTATGGTAGGTACAAAACTGTACTATGTTCATCGTGCATACAGCTGCAGTAATCACAGATGGGTAGAGTCCCAAAGCTATGCATAGGGTGGTAGGTACTATGAGGAACTGGGGTGAGCCAGAATGCCCTGCAAAACAGCAGTGGCGAAGCCTGCTCTTGTTCTGGAGTATAAGGGCAGGTGGTAGTGTTTTGTGAAGGTATGTACAGAACTCCAAGTGGCTGCCTCCAAATATCCTTAGTAGGCACACCTCTGAGGAAGGCTGTAGAGGTGGCTGTGGCCCTGGTGGAGTGAGATCTGATAACAGTAGGGACAGATGTCCCATGATAGGAGTAACAAAATCGTATGCAGTGGCCAATCCACTTGGAAATGGTCTGTTTGGTAACTGGTTTCCCTTGAGCCCCTACGGCATAGGACACAAAAAGTTGTTCTGATTTCCTGAAGGACTTTGTTCTGTCCAAATAATAGTAGCTGCCTATGGATGTCTAAAGAGTGAAGCAGCCTTTCCCCTTTGTTTTGAGGGTTAGGATAAAAGGTAGGTAGGTGTATGGCTTGGTTTAAGGCTACCCTGGATACCACTTTTGGCATAAAAGATGGATTAGTATGAAGGGAAACCCTATCCTGATGGAAGATGAGGAAGGGCTGCACCGCCATGAGGGCCTGTAGTTCAGAAACCCTCTGAGCTGAAGTGATGGCCAGAAGGAAAGCTGTTTTCAGGACAAATATTGGAGATCTGTTGAGGCAGCAGGTTCAAAGGAGGCAATGTTAATTTTTCTAGTATGTAATTAAGGTCCCAGGCTGGTATTGGTTGCTTCCTTGGAGGTCTTATATTCTTAGCCCCTCTGAGGAACTGCCGTAAGAGGGTGAGAGAATAAAGGAGGATCCGTGTTGAATTCTGCAGAAATGGCTGAGGCGTGTATTTTAATGGAAGAAAATGAAAGTCCACTTTTCAGCAGTTCAGCTAGGTACTGTAAAACCTGAGGCAAGTTCAATTTTCTAGGGTCCTGTCTTCTTTTCTCATTCCAGCAGCAAAACCGCTTCCATTTTGAGTAAGCTTTTCTTGTAGATGGTCTTCTGGCCTCCAAAATGACATCCTGCACCTCCTTGGAGAGTAGTGTCTGATGTGGTATTAAGGAATTTTCCATGCGAGGTTGAGTGTTTTCAGCTGACTGTGAAGGGTTTTGTAGCTGTTCTGCGTCAGCAGAAGAGGTATTAGAGGCAGGGACCAGGGAGGAGTATGTGTTAGGCTCCTCAGGAGTGGATACCAGTGTTGCCTTGGCCAGTCTGGAGCAATCAGTATCATCCTCGGTTTGTCTGTTCTTGCTTTCAAAAGCACCTTGGGCAGAAGAGGCAGAGGTGGGAATGCATAAACTGTCCATGTTGCCCAACTGAATGAAAGGGCGTCCACTTTCCAGGCCTTCGGATGGAAGGTCCTTGAACAAAACTTTTTCAATTGATGGTTCCTGTGGGAGGCAAAAAGATCTATGTCTGGCCTCCCCCACGCTTGGATTATCTCCGTAAACACCTGTGGATGCAGCTTCCATTCGTGTGGATCTGTCATATTCCTGCTCAGAGTGTCTGCCAGTGTGTTTTCCAGTCCTGGCAAGTACTGTGCTTGAAGTTCGATTTGTCTTTCCAGAGCCAAGTTCCAAAGAGTCATGGCTAGTCTGCACAAGGGGTATGAGTGTGTTCCTCCTTTACTGTGGTGTTGTCTGTTCTTATCAGTAATTGTCCTGGATGCAGGAAGTCCTTGAAAGCTGTAATTGCATTTATTACTGCTAGCATTTCTTTTTGATTGATGTGAAGGTGCTTTTCCTTTTGGGACCATCTGCCCTGAATGCACCTGTCCTTCATGCCCCAGGCGTAATCTGAGGCGTCTGTGGTTATGACTTGTTTTGCTTGAGGCTTGCAGAATGGAAGGCCTGTGTTTACTTGACATACTTGGGCCCACCATAGAAATTCCTTTTGCAGACATGGAATTATTGGTATAATTGTTTCCAAGCTGTGACTGTGTTGAGACCATAGATTTTTTAGGTACCATTGAAGTTTCCTCATATGCAGCTTTGCACATGGGATTAGAAGAATGCAAGATGCCATGAAGCCCAGAGCCTGCAGGATTTTCCTTGCAGTAAGCCTGGTACTTTTTGCTAGTGTTTTGAAGTACTGAGATAATTGCCCTTGTTTTTCTGACGTAAGGTATGCCATCTGGGTGTTTGTGTCCAAGATGGCACCCAGGAAGGTTATTTTCTGAGATGGTGTTAGCCTTGATTTCTCCTTGTTGATGGTGTATCCCAGAGAAAGCAGTAACAGTGTCACATATGCCAGGTGTTTCAGAAGTATGTGTTTGCTGTCCGCTTGGATCAGGCAGTCGTCCAGATAAGGGTAAATTTGTATCCCTTGAAGTCTGCAATAGGCAATCACTGATGCCAGGCACTTTGTGAATACTCTAGTAGATAAGCCAAAGGGCAATGCAGAGAATTGATAGTGGATTGAACCTGCAAGAAATCTGAGGTATCTTCTGCAGCTTTGTCTGATTGGGACATGCAGGTATGCCTCCTTGAGGTCCAATGTTACCAGCCAAAACTCCTTGCCCAGCATGGGAAGAAGTTGCTGTAATGTGAGCATCTTGAATTTTGTGCAGTAGAAATGTGTTTAGGATGGATAAGTCCAGAATGGGTCTCCAGTCGGTTCCTTTTCTTGGTACCAGGAAGAGTCTTGAATAAAACCTTGACCTTGTTGGTGCGTAGGTACCTTTTGTACAGCTCTCATGTTTAGGAGCTTTGAAATTTGCAGGTGTGGCTCTACGCTTTGATTTTGTGGTAGGTTTGGCATGCCTCTCATTTTGGAAGAGTGTGAAATTGAAATTTGTAGCCTCTGTTTATAATGTCCAGAATCCATTTGTCTGTTGTGACAATATGCCAATTGTTTGCAAATAATGCTAGTTTCCTCCCAAAGGTGCTGCCAGCTGAGATTTGCTTGGCATGGAAATGAGGGAGTCATTGGGTTTGCTTCCTGTATTGTTGTGCACTGTCTTCACCACCTCTTGGTGCTGGAGATTGCCATTGTCTGCCTCTATATGATCCTTGTGACTGCCCTCTGCCCTTGTGTCTGTATCTACCTCTTTGGGGCTTGTCAGTGGCTGGAAAAGACCAGTTTTTGAAGGCCAATTCCTGCTAAATCGTGGTGGCTGGACTTGTAAGCTTTGACAGTTTGCATAGATTTGGCTTTTTCTTCCATTTTGTAGTATATCCTCAGCATTAGTACCAAAAGTACATCCTTTTGTAAAGGAGCATCAAGAAGTTTAGCTTTCACATGATCAGGCAAATTTTGTTCCCTAAGCCAGGCATGTCTGCGAATGACTGATCCTGTAGCAGCCACTCTACTGGAGGCCTCTAGGGCATCATAACCACATTGTAAGGTGTGTTTACCCACTTGTTCCGCACTATGCATCATATCCTGTAACTCTTTTAAATCTGGTTGTTCAGGTTGAGACATTTTGTTTTTTAATTGTGATAACAGGAACTGTTGATATTTAATCATATGAAACTGGCAGTTTAAGGCCCTCATGGCTAGGGTGGCCGAGGTATATACCTTCTTACCCCACCTTTCTAGAGATCTAGATTCCCTCTCTGCAGGGAGTGGATTCTTGGCAGTGGAGGCCTTTAATCCCTTATGGCCTTGTGAAATGGTTTCAGGGTCAGCATTATGGCCTTTGTAAAGAAATTGGTGAGAACTGGGTACTCTGTAATATCTATCAGGCTTTACTGGTGCAGGAGGCAGAGAATCAGGATTAAGACAAGCCTCCGAATAGACATCATCCAGTACCTCCAAAACAGGGGGTATAGCCAGAGGTCTGTGCTGAGTTAACCAAAGAAATTCCCTAAGTCTTTTCTTGGAATCTGAAAAGTCTTGGCCTTCCCAATGGAAGTGTTCCCTCAAGGTGTGCAAGGTTTCCCCAAAAGAAAGATCCTCAGGGGGGGATACAGAAGGAATGGACTGTTCTGCATCCGAATCCTCAAAAGGGGAGTAAGAGTGTTCCTCTGCATCAGAATGCTCTGATAAAATGGATCCCTGATCAGAGGGGATTCTTCCTCCACTCTGGGTCTCTTGTCAGGAGGGCTGAGAACCTCTGATGAGAGTTATTAGATCCTCAGCCATTTTAAGCATCTGTTTCTTAGGCATGGGTCCAGGAGATGGGCCTTGAGCAGCAGGCCTAGTGTGATGCCTAGCTGCTTTGGATTTAGTAAAGGCCTTAATAGAAAAAGAAGATGAAGGCCTAAATACACCATGGGTGGAGGTGGATCTGCCCACATAAGTAGGCTCGACATAAGCGGGCTTGGTTGTAGTCTGGGAAAGGGCCGATGACCCAGCGGTCTCGGTACAGAAGACGCCGCCAAAGGAGTGTCGTCGGTAGTCAGGGACTGCAAAGCGTCTCGCTGAGAACCGGACCACGTGTAGCCTGTTTGGCGTGGTGTCGGTGGAGACCCCGGGCCTCGCGTGTTGGTCCTTTTCCTTGTGTTTTGGATAAAGCGGTAGTGGTGTCCGGCGACATTTTATAGTCAAAAGCTTTACCAAAAAGTGTTGGCGAACTCCGCCCGGCGCTTGATAGTCGTTTATTGAAGGTAGCGCCAGCGACAGCCGAGGCGTAGTCTGGGCCCAAACAAGGTATGCAAAGGAATGGAAATCCTTATGCGGTATTTGCTTCCCACAAGAAATACAATTATTAACTTTTTCTGACATCGGTCTGAGGCAAGAAAAGTTTCCCCGGCAGTACTTAGCTTTAATGAAGACTTGGTTCCAAATATTTTCGTAAATCAGGAGCTGGCCGACCGGCACTTGCGAACTGCTTCTGCAAAAGACTGAAGAACATGGCGTCGGCTGTGTCTTATATACTCTGGCCTTCCGGCGTCAGAAGTGTAAGCGACGACAACCGACGCCGGACCAAGACTTTGGAATTCGGCCGACCGAGGGACCGCCTGACGGCTGAAAACCCATCTGAGATTACTGCAGCTGTATGCACGATGAACATCACTAGAAATCCATCCTTGTTTGCTGTTCTTCTATACTCTATCTATTGATCTCTAGTGTTTTTCTTTCTTAGGTTTTTGTGAGACCTCAGTATCTCTTATCATAAATTACTAGGTGTATCTAATTTTGTAATATGTTATAAAGATTTGTACTACACCATTTCTAATACAAATGTATTAGTCTTATTCATCTATTCTTAGATACATTTTTCCTTTTTCCTACTGAAATATAAAATATATAATCTTAGGCTTGTACTATAATTGTTAAAACTTATGTACCAAATTATACTGTTATTGTCTTTGTCTTGACCTTTTATGTTGTTGTAATTTGTGGAGCTTTTCTCCCCGGGCCTCCACTGAAAATGGACATATATCCAGCTGGACTAGCCCGGTCAACAAATGTAAAATAAAAATAAATAAAATAAATTGTCCACGTGAATGCTGTACTTGTTTCTTTGTCTTTAGTGGTACTTTTGTCTTGGCTGTAGATTTAATGGTAAATTGTGAAGGTCTGAAAACACCCTCAGAAGCCGATGCCTGCTCAGCGGCTCCGGACCCATCTGAGGGATTAGTTTCTGTAGGCCCAATACCTTGAGTTTCCAGAGGCCTAGTTATCTCCACGTGGGAGTCGGAGGCAGCCTGTGGCTCTGAGGTAGTGGGTGTCAGGGGCTGCGAAAGCGCCTCACTGAGAACCGGCGACAGGCCTAGAAGAGGCTTCGTCGTCGGTTTTGGACCTCGGATGTCTTTCTTTATCCTTGTCCTTGCGTTTTTTTCGGTATTGCGGTTGTCGGTTGATCAGACGGCATAGTATAATTGAACTTTCGACCAAAGTAGTGCAAAGCAAAATCAAAACGCCTTTTAATAGTACGTTTGTTAAATCTAGCACAAAACCGACAACTAGTGACGTCGTGATCAGGGCCTAGGCATGGAATACAGTAATAGTGGAAGTCCTTATGAGGTATTTGCTTTCCACAAGAAATACAATTATTAACTTTTTCTGACATCGGTCTGAGGCAAGAAAAAAGTTTCCCCAACGGGGTACTTAGCTTTATTGTAGACTTCGGATCTGAAATTCGACTTCAAAAATCTCAGGAGTCGGCCGACCGGCACTTGCGAACTGCTTCTGCTTGCACCGCACGGCAAGAAAGACTGAAGAAAATGGCGTCAGATGCATCTTATATACCCCTGGCGCACTGACGTCAGGGAAGAAGCGACAGCAACCGACGCAGGAACTCTGGCCGACTGCGGGACCGCCTGATGGCAGGATAACCCAAGTGTGATGACTGCAGCAGTGTAACATGATGAACATCTGCAGTGGCAAAGCCTGCCCTGGATTTAGAGTAGAGTGGTAAATGAGTGCTTTGTAAATGTGTGCACTGAACTCCAGGTAGCAGCCTCTAAAATGTCTTTGATTGGTACTCCCCTGAGGAAGGCTGCTGAAGTGGCTGCTGCTCTGGTTAAATGTGGCCTAATGCCCTTAGGCACTGTCTTGCCATGTTGTGAATAGCAGAAACGAATGCAGTGGCCTATCCACTTTGAAATAGTCTGCTTTGAGATAGCCTTTCCTTGTGATCCTGCAGCATATGCCACTAGTAGTTGCTCTCTCTTTCTGAAAGCTTTGGTTCTGTTCAAGTAGAAGCGTAGCTGTCTGTGTATGTCCAAAGCATGCAGAATTCTTTCCCCCTTATTCTGTGGGTTTGGATAAAAAGTAGGCAGATGAATAGTTTGGATAAGGGCCACACTGGCCACTACCTTAGACATAAATGTCGGGTTTGTCCTCAGAGAAACCCTGTCTGGATAAAAAATGATAAAAGGTTCCACAGCCATGAGTGCCTCTAGCTCTGAGACTCATCTTGCAGAGGTTATTGCTAGGAGCAGAGCTGTTTTCCAAGATAAAAACTTTATATCAGCTGTAGCGGCTGGTTCAAAAGGAGGCAGGGTGAGTTTTTCCAAGACATAATTGAGGTCCCATGCAGGTATTGGTGATCTCCTTGGAGGCCTTAAGTTTTTGGCTCCTCTGAGGTACTGCCTTAACAAGGGATGTGAAAAGATTGGTGGCTCTGTATTGTAGTGAGCCGAAAGGCAGAGGCATGAATTTTAATTGATGAAAAGGATAGGCCTTTGTCCAGCATCTCAGTTAAGTATTGCAAAAATTTGGTACAGCTGTGTCAATTCCTTGTGCCTGGTTCCAAGCACAGAATATCTTCCATTTTCCAGCATAAGATTTTCAGGTACTAGGCCTTCTGGCCTCCAAAATGACATCCATTACTGCTTTAGTGAGAGGCGCATTTTGTATGACTACATTATCCGCCATGCTGCCAGATTTAAGGTCTTCAGTTGGCTGTGCAGGATCTGATTGTTTTGTTGGGATAGTAGATGAGGTATTTGAGGCAAGGTCCAAGCCGGGCATTGAGAAGTTCATTAAGATTGGATACCAGTAATGGCGGGGCCAGTCTGGGGCAATCAGTATCATCTTTGGCTTCTCTTGTCTGACCTTTAGGAGTACCTTGGGGAGGAGAGGCCATAGAGGAAAGTAATATAGTGCTAAGCTTTTCCAGCTGAAGGACAGGGCGTCCAACTTTCCATGCTTGTCTGTGATAAGTCCTTGTGCAGAATCTCTTTAGTTGGTAGTTGTGAGGCGAGGCAAATAGATCTATATCCAGGCATCCCCATTCCCTTATCATCATGCTGAAGACTTGTGGATCCAATTTCCACTCGTGGGAATCCATGAGGTTTCTGCTTAGTTCATCTGCCAGAGTATTCATCTCTCCTGGCAGGAATTGTGACTGCAGATGTACTTGGTAAGTCAATGCTGTGTCCCACAAAGTCATGGCTAGTCTGCAAAGGGGGTAAGAATGAGTGCCTCCCTGCTTGTTTATATACCACATGACCGTGGTGTTGTCTGTCTTTATCAGTAGTTGTCCCGGATGAAGTAGGTCCTTGAAGGCTGTCGGGGCATTCTGAACAGCTAGCATCTCTTTTTGATTGATATGTAGATGCATTTGGTTTGCGAATCATGTGCCTTAAATACATCTTCCTGTGATGTGGGCCCCCCAGGCATAATCTGATGCATCCATTGTTAATGTCTGCCTGGCTGGGGGTAAAGTGAATGGCTGTCCTTTGTTCTGGTGACAAGCCTTCGCCCACCATCGAAACTCCTGTTGCAGGCAGGGAATGAGGGTAAATATTGTTTCCAGGCTGTGGCAATGTTGAGTCCAAACACTTTTTAGGTACCATTGAAATTTCCTCATATGGAGTCTCGCATATGGAATTAGTAGAATGCAGGATGCCATGAAGCCCAAAGCCTGCAGAATGTTCCTTGCAGATAACTGGGCCTTTGTTGCCAACAGGTTGAAATAAGTAGTCAGTTGCCTTTGTTTGTCTGGCGTGAGATAAGCCATCTGGGTAGTTGTATTTAAGCTTGCACCCAGGAATATTATCTCTTGAGAGGGTACTAGTTTTGATTTCTTTTCGTTGACTGTGTACCCTGGGCCTGTTAGAAATCTCTTTACAAGCGCCAGATGCTGTAGTAGAATGTCCTTGTTCTCTGCTTGAATGAGGCAGTCGTCCAAGTAAGGATATATTTGTATTCCTCTTTGTCTGCAGAATGCAATTACTGGTGCCAGGCATTTTGTGAAGACCCTGGGCACAGTAGATAAGCCAAAGGGCAGTGCAGAGAATTGGTAGTGCATTGAGCCAGCTTTGAATCTGAGGTATCTTCTGCATGTTTGTCTGATTGGGACATGCAGGCATGCCTCTTTTAGGTCTAAAGTCACAAGCCAAGCCTTCTTGCCCAGCATGGGCAGAAGTTGCTGTACAGTCAACATTTTGAATTTTGGTATATCCAGAGATGTGTTTAGAATAGATAGGTCCAGTATTGGTCTCCAGGGTCTTGTCCTTTCTTGGTACGAAGAACAGTCGTGAATAAAATCCTTGTCCCTGCTCTTGCTCTGGTACTTGTTGAATGGCCCTCATGTCCATGAGGGATGAGACTTGCTTTTGAGCCTCTGCCCATTGATGTTTTGGCAGGTCTGGCCAACCGTTTGTTCTTGGCAGGGTATGGAAGTGAAACTTGTAGCCTTGTGACACTATGTCTAGGACCCATTTGTCCTGGGTTATTATGTGCCAATTTTGAGAAAAAAGTGCTAGTTTTCCCCCTAAAGGTGCTGCCAGAAGATAAGTGCTTGGCGCAGGCAGGGGGAAAGTCATTGGGACTGTTTCCTGTATGGCTGTGATTTGTCTTCTCCACTTTTGGAGGTAGAAGCACCCCATTGTTTAGACCTGTACAAACCTTGGGGCTGGGATCTGCCTCTTGGGCATCTGTATCTGCCCCTTTGTGGTCTGTCTGACACTGGAAAGGACCAATTCTTTGTAGGCCAGTGTCTGCTAAAATCTTGGAGGCTGAACCTGTAAGAAATCCTTAACCATTTGCATGGATTTAGCTTTGTACTCCATTTTCTTTAACACCTCTTCTGCTTTAACACCAAACAAGGTATCATGCTGTAATGGGACATCTAATAGTTTTGCTTTAACATGATCAGGCAGATTTTGTTCCTTTAACCAAGCATGCCTCCTGATGACAGAACCCATAACAGCGGCTCTGCAGGAGGCCTCCAAAGAATCAAAACCACATTGCAAAGTATGCTTTCCAACTTGTTCAGCTGCATGCAATAAATCCTACATCTCTTTGTTTTCTGCACATTCAGAATTTATCAACATTTTCTGTTTAAGCAGTGACATAATATATTGCTGATATTTGAGCATATGAAACTGACAATTTAAAACCCTTATAGTCAGGGTAGCAGAAGTGTAAATCTTTTTTCCTCATCTGTCCAAAGCCCTAGAATCCCTGTCAGAGGGGGTAGGGTTTTTTGCAGCGGAATCCTTGACCCCTTTGAGACCCTGAGAGATAGTTTCTGGGTCAGCAGCAGGGTTTTTGAAAAGGAATTTATGAGAGTCAGGAACCCTGTAGTACCTGTCCGGCTTAACAGGAGCTGGAGGTAAGGAGTCAAGGGTCAGACTGGACTCTGAAAATACATCAACAATGTCTAATACAGGTGGAATAGCTAGGGGCCTGTGTTGTGGTAGTAAAAGGAAGTCTCTGAGTCTTTTCTTAGATTCTGAAAAATCTTGGCTCTCCCAGTGGAAATGCTCCCTCATGGTATGCAAGGTTTCCCCAAAAGAGTAATCCTCAGGAGGAGGCTGAAGGGATAGATTCTTCAGCGTCAGAATCCTCATAGGGAGGAAGAGAGTATTCCTGATCAGAAGAGGAATCAGATGAAATGGAAACCTGATCTGAAGATTCATATTCTGTCTCTTGCCTAGGCCTTTTATCAGGTGGAGGATGGGAAACTCTGATCAAAGTAATTAAGTCTTCGGCCATTTTGAGCATCTGTTTTTGGGGCATGGAGGCCTGTCCATGAGGCTGTTGTACTTGTTTCTTTGTCTTTAAAGGTGCTTTAGTCTTTGCCTTTGAAGCTGAAGTTGTTTTAATGTATAATTGAGTAGGTCTGAAAACACCCTCAGAAGCCGATGCCTGCTCAGCGGCTCCGGACCCATCTGAGGGAATAGTCTCCGAAGGTCCAATACCTTGAGCTTCCAGCGGCCTAGTTAACTCCACGTGGGAGTTGGTAGCGGCCTGCAGGTCTAAAGTAACGGGCATCAGGGGCTGCGAAGGCGCCTCACTGAAAACCGGCGACTGGCTTAGAAGAAGCCTCGTCTTCGGTTTTGGACCTCGGATGCCTGTCCTTTTCTTTGCGTTTCTTGTGAATTCCGGTAGTCGGATGGCTATCAGACGACATCGTATAATTAAATCTTCTGCCAAAATAGTGTAATGCAAAATCGTACTGACGCTTAATAGTGCATTGGTTAAATCTAGCACAAAATCGACAACTAGCAACGTCGTGGTCAGTGCCTAGGGCAAGGAATACAGTAAGAATGAAAGTCCTTATGAGGTAATTTGCTTCCCACAAGAAATACAATTATTAACTTTTTCTGACATCGGTCTGAAGCAAGAAAAAGTTTCCCCAATGGGTACTTAGCTTTTAATGAAGACTTTGGATCTGAAATTCGAACACGAAAAACTCAGGAGTCGGCCGACCGGCACTTGCAAACTGCTTACGCTTCGGGCACCGCGCGGCAAGAAAGACTGAAGAAAATGGCGTCGGCTGCATCTTTTATACCCCTGGCACACTGACGTCAGGTAAGAGGCGACAGCAACTGACGCCGGACCTAGACTTTGGAATTCAGGCCGACTGAGGGTAGCCTGCCAGCAGGATAACCCAAGTGTAATAACTGCAACAGTGAAACACGAAGAACATAGAGAAAGGAAATATTTAGTGGCGAAAATATACAGACAATGGATAGTGTGCTGAGTAAATAAAGCACAAAACCGACACCAAGGTACGTTGTGGTCAGGGCCAAGGCAAGGTATACAGTACGAATGAAAATCTTTATGAGGTATTTGCTTTCCACAAGTAATGCAATTATCAACTTTTACTGACATCGGTAAGGAGCAAGAAAAAGTTTCCCCAACGGGGTACTTAGCTTTAGTTGAAGACTTCGGTTCTGAAACTTGAAAATGAAAATTTCAGGAGTCAGCCGACCGGCACTTGTGAATTGCTTATGCTTCGGGCACCGCACAACAAGAAAGACTGGTGTAATGGCGTCGGCTGCATGTTTTATACCCCTGATGTCATGGAAGAAGGGACAGCAACCAACGCAGGACCCAAGACTTTGTTAATCAGGCCGACTAAGGGTAGATAACTCAAATGTAATGACTGCAACAGTGAAACACGAAGAACATCCATCTGGCCCATAACTAATGTCTTTTTCTGATGTAAAGTTTGCCAGCCATCAAAATGAAGAAGGGAGTTTGAGTAGGTGGGTTTTCTTAATAAACCAGAGGTAAACCAACAGTTGGAATGGCTAGTTATTAGTTCTATGTCTAAATAGTTGATAATTTCAAAAGATTTAGTCATAGTGAAACTCAAAAAGTGGGTGGTGGTGTTAATAAAGGTGAAAAATTTGTCTAATTTAGTCTCACTTTCACTCTAAAAGATAACTAGGTTGTCAAGGTAGCACCTGTACAAATTCCAGCATTTACCAAGTGGTGAGCTAAACAAATAATTATGTTCCCATTATGCTAGGACAGTTTGCAAAAATGGGGGCATACGCTGCCCCCATTGCTACATTTGTCTGCTTATAAAATGTCCCCTCAAACAATATGAAATGATTTTTTAGGTAAATTTCCATAAGGGAATTCACTGCCTGAACAACCCTGGATTCCAAATTAGTATGCTGATATAAATATTGGTGGAACCAATCAATACCCGTGTTGTGTGGCATAACTAAGAGGAGGCGTCTGATGTCTACAGTGACCAAAATTCACCTCTCAGTGTAGGCTTTTCTGTGGATCTTACTCAAAAAAATCTCACAAATGTTAGTAAATGTGGGGATCCTTGGTTAAAATACCTTTCAGTTTTGTGTCAATAAACTTTGCTAAATGGGTTTGCAACCCTTTTGCATCTACTACTGGTCTTGGGGGTGGCTCTGCCAAATTCTTATGAATTTTAGGGAGTTTAAATATTGTTGGGATCCATGGAAATTCATTTTTCAAATAGTTAAACTCATCAATGTTAATCAACTCTTATAACAGTAAATTATACAGAGCTAGATCAATTTTCCTGTATGAAACGTTCAACTCATTTCTAGACCTCTCTTCATATTGGCCAGAAACCAGCATGTTCTCCAGCCTTTTTGTGCATTTGATTTGGCCCATTACCACCATTCCACCGCCTTTATCAGGCTTCATGCATCTGATGGTTTGGTTTGTACTAATTTTACTAACATCTGTCCTCTTTCACCCAGATTATTGTAAGTCAACCACCTACAGGTTTTGGACATTTTTCTCATCTCATTTTCACAATTTTTTTTTTCAAAATGTGAAAGAGTGGGATGTAAGGGGGAATTAAAAAAAAAAGTTATGTACTCACTATAACGTTTCATGTGTACTGTTCATCTCGCCTTCATTCTTAAGTGGTTGGGTCTGGAACAGAGGCCTTATACACAAGCTCAAGGTCTTCAAGTAGCTCTTGGCTGTAACCCTATTCCATTATGCCCGAGGAAAGCTCCCCAGATCTTGTTTGCTGACATAACAATAGGTATCAATAAAACTATCAAAAAACGTATAGGGCAATGAAGAAGGTCAGAGAAAAAGAAGTTATGTACTCACCATAACGTTTCCGAGTAGTTGTACTTCATTTGTCTTCAACCTGCGGGTCATGGATCCGTATCGGATCCGACATGGCCACATATCTAGCATCTGATCTGAGCTCCAAGCTCCTCCCCTTACCCATAATGCCGCATCTCCTTCCTCCCTTCAAATAGAGTTTGCTGCTCAACATGTAACATACACCCGCCCCAACAAGACCTTAGCACTACTGGCAGCCCAAAAAATCCTGAGGCAAAGCCTAACAATGGACAGCTCCTAGGATGTTAATCTTCCAAATCCATTGCCAGGACAATAGTGACAAGCTCAGGGGAAGGAGGGGGACATGGCTGAAGACAAATGAAGTACAACTACTCAGATGGAACTGTGTGATAAGTACATAACTTCTTTATCTGAAGTAGTTGACTTAATTTGGTCTTCAACCTGTGGGACAGAGTCCCCAGTTACTAATACCTGGGTGGCCCTCATGGAAGGATATTCTGGAGCACTGCGGAGCCAAAAGATGCCCTGTTCCTGGATATGATGTCCAATCTGTAATATGAAATGAAGGTATGAGATGAGGACAAAGCAGCTGCAGAACAAATTTCATCCAGCGAAACCCTGGACCAAAAGGCCGCTGAAGTAGCCATAGATCTAGTAGAATGCGCTTTTACCTGACCCGGAGGAGAAATTCCCTTGACAGAATATTCTCGAATAATGCATTGGGAAATCCAACATGCAATTGTCACTTTAGAAATTGGTTTCCCTAAAAAGGGTTTTGAGTAAGAAATAAACAACTGATCAGATTTCCGAAAAGCTTTCGTCCTGTGTAAGCAGAATCACAATTGTCTGTGCACAATTAGGAAAAAAGACAGGAATATTGATAGTCTGATTAATATTGGCTTCTGATACTACTTTAGGAAGAAAGGATGGGTTAGTACACAGAGAAACCCTGTCCTTATTTAAAATCATATAAGGAACTTTGATGGATAGTGCTT
This sequence comes from Protopterus annectens, assembly GCF_019279795.1. Classification (NCBI taxonomy): domain Eukaryota; kingdom Metazoa; phylum Chordata; order Ceratodontiformes; family Protopteridae; genus Protopterus; species Protopterus annectens. Next base: position 1,135,416,919 of record NC_056748.1, on the reverse strand, counting down.
GAATTTCCGACACTCTTCCTGGCAGAAGTAATGGTGGCCAAGTCTTCCAAGATAGATACTGCAAATCTACTGAAGTTGCAGGTTCAAAAGGAGGGGAGACTAAAGCCTGAAGAATGAAAGTAAGGTCCCACGGGGGTGTAGGATCCTTCACCATGGGTCTTAAGAAGAAATGCACATTTAAGTAAGGTCTTGCAAAGTTTAGAAGAGGCTAATGAAGTCATGTTTTGCCCCATGTGAAAATTAGAAAATTGCAGCCAGCTGAACTTTGACAGTGGAGGAACTGGCACCTTGCTGAAAAATTCCCGCCAAAAACTTTAATACTGCGGACACAGGAATAGTAAAGGGATCCAGTGCTCGCTGCGAAGCCCATACAGACAACTGTTTCCACTTGCTACGGTACATCCTACTGGTGGAAGATTTGTCAGCCGCCACCAAAATGGTTTTAACAAGAGATGACAAACTGGGAGTCCTAGTAATCAGGGGGAACTGGAGCAGCCAAGCAGTGACTTTCTGACTGACCAGGGCTGGGTGAGGAATCCCCAAGGGATGAGAAACAAGACCCGGAACCGGGTCCAATGTCCATGGTGGAACTACTAGGTGAGACCAAACATGGCAAAGCCAGAATGGGGCGATAAGGATCACAGTGTCCCCCCAGCCTGCAAGCTTTCTGAATCAACTTCGAGATGAGGGGCAGCGGGGGACAGGCATAAAGAAGACCAGGAGATTAAACACGAATCAGTGAGTCTCTGGGGGGCTTCCCCCTAAGGGGGGTTCAGAGTGAAGAACTTGCTGCATTTCATGTTGGAAGGAGATGCGAACAGATCGCAGCAAGGAAGATACCACTTTAGAAAGGTCTGCTCTGCCACTGAAGGATTCAGACACCACATGTAAGGCATCAGGACAGATATGCTCAGCCTGTCCGCTAGAATGTTGGACTGTCCCGGAATGTGCACTGCCACCAGAAATCGGCCGGTGGAGATTGCCCATTCCCACACTCTCACGACTTTGCAACAAAGGGGATATGATATGGTTCCTCCTTGTTTGTTGATGTACTAGACTACTGACATGTCTGTCTGATGAGCAATAATCCCTAGAGGAAGATGGGTGTGAAGGGCTTGCACCGCAAGAAGAACCACCCTCATCTCCAGGAAGTTGATATGCAAACTTGTCTCAGATGGGAACCACGTGCCTTGGACTGTCCTTCTCGTGCAATAATGCACCCCCACCCCAGGTGGGAGGCGTCCGTGGTCACTGTGGTTGTGCGAAAGGACGGAAGAAAGGGACGTCCCCTGACTAGGTCCGGGGAATTAATCCACCACCAAAGAGAGTCCTGCATACTCGGGAGATATGTACCGGATGAGACAATGGTAGAACTAATAGAGACCACTGAACTGCTAGAGTCCACTGTAGAATCTGCATGTGGAGTCACACTAGGGGTAATAGATTGATTGTGGCCGCCATAGACCCCAACACCCGCAGGACTGATTCTGCTGTCGGTACTTGGGCTTGAAGGACGTACAAGATGTGCAGCTTTAGACTGTGTATCCTGTCTGGGGTGAGGAAAACTCATTTGGATAGTGTCCAACCGAGCCCCATTGAAGTCTAGGATCTGAAGAGGGGTCAGTGACGACTTGTTGAGATTGATGATGATGCCCAGTCTTTTCGTTAGTAAGAGGAAATAATCCCTGGCTCAGCAAAGTAGATGCTTGGGAGGAGCAGTGCAGAGCCAATTGTCCAGGTAAGGGAAGACCTGAATACCCTGAAGCCTCAGGTGAGCCACTACAACTGCCATCACCTTGGTTAACACCTAGGGGGCTGTGGTGAGACCAAAGGGAAGGGCTCTGAAGTGGTAATGATTGGCTCCCAGCCGGAAGCGAAGAAACCTCCAAGAGTGCCTGTCCATCTTGATATGATGGTACGCGTCCTAGAGGTCGATCGGGCACATCCAATCATTTATTTATTATTATTTTATTTTACATTTGTTGACCAGGCTAGTCTAACTGGATATATGTCTATTTTCAGTAGAGGCACGGGGAGATAAGCTCCATGCGACACAGATAAAATAATCGCAAAACAATATAAAATAACTTCAGTTGTGTATACAAGGACAAATCTGGTTAATACAGAATTAATACAGAGAGGACAGAAGTCAATACAATGTAAAATGGAGGTTCAAAATAACAAGTAGGTACATTACTTAATGGAAAAAAAAGGAGGCATACAGGCTAATTCCATATACAAGTACAGTACAATAAAAGAGGCAGATTAATGCTCAGTAATAGTAAAAATGAGTTTTTTTTTGTTTAACAAGTAAGTATCAAGAGGGATGGAAATAATAAAATACAGAGTGAAAAAGGTAAGGTATAGGGTAGGCAGAGTGCATTTGGGTAGAGTAGATAATTAGTCAGGTTTAGTATAGGGGCATAACCAGTGTGTTTTGAGGAAAAGTTTCAGTCTGTTTTTGAAGAGTGATGCATCATTCGCCTGCACGTAGGGCAGAATGGATTGAAGACTGACCATCCGGAATTTCATCTTGGCTACTGACAGATTCAAGGTGGATAGATCCAGAATGGGTCTTAGGTCCCTCGTTTTCTTTGGCATTAAAAAGAAAGCACAGTTGTGTACACTTACCATAAATGTAGATGTTTGAGTGTATTTACTGTTGCAGTCATCACATTTGGGTTATCTGCCTGCAGGTAGCCCTCAGTCGGCCCGAAAACCAGAGTCTTAGTATTTCTGCGTCAGATGCTTTCACTTCTTCCATGACGTCAGGTCGTTAGGGGTATAAAAACAGGTAGCCGATGCCATTACATCAGTTTTTCTTGCCCCAAATGTCAGGAGCCACCAAATAAGGAGCTAGTATATGGTGTGGAAACCACCACCAGTAAAAAGTAAATACCAATACCATTAGGAATAGCCATAGAGAGGAGAGAGAGAAAAAACAGGGGGCTGGAGGGAGGGAAACCAGGACTGCAACAGTGAATACACTCGAACATCTACATTTATGGTAAGTGTACACAACTGCACTATGTTCTTCGTGTTTCACTGTTGCAGTCATCACACTTTGGTTGATTCCCAAAGCTGAGGAAGGGTGGAGACAGTCAAGAAGAGTTAGAGCTGGCTAGTAGCCCCTGCAAGACTGCTTTAGCAAATCCTGCCCTGGATTTGGAAGAGATAGGCAAGTGGTAATGCTTGGTGAAGGTGTGTACAGAACTCCAGATTGCAGCTTACAGAATGTCCCTGGTAGGGACTCCTCCTGAGAAATGCTGCAGAGGCAGAAGTAGCCCTAGTGGAATATGTTCTTACCCCTTGAGGGATTGGTTTCCCATGGTGTTTGTAGCAGAAATGGATGCAGTGTGCTATCCATTTGGAAATGGTTTGTTTAGAAATGGCCTTGCCCTCTGCCCTTGTTGCAAAGCTAACCAGCAGCTGGTCAGATTTTCTGAAAGGCTTAGTCGTGTCAAGGTAGAACCTGAGCTGTCTGTGCATGTCCAGAGTGCAGGATCCTTTCCCCTTTATTCTGAGGGTTAGGGAAGAAGGTTGGCAAATGGATGGATTGGTTTAAGGCCACACTGTATACCACCTTAGGCATAAAGGATGGGTTAGTCCTGAGGGAAACCCTGTCAGCATGGAAGATAATAAAGGGTTCCACAGCCATCAGTGGTTGTAGCTCAGACACTCTTCTAGCTGAAGTGATGTCTAGAAGCAAGGCTGTTTTCCAAGAGAGGAATTTTAACTCTGCTGAAGCAGCAGGTTCAAAAGGGAGAAGTGTGAGCTTTTCCAAAACAAAGTTATGGTCCCAAGCAGGAGTGCGTGCTCTCCTTGGGGGCCTTAAGTTGTTGGCCTCTCTCAGGAACTGTTTGATGAGAGGGTGAGAAAATAGAGGTGGCTCAGTATTGTAGTAAGTCGAAATGGCAGAGGCATGAATCTTAATGGAGGAGAAGGATAGGCCTCTGTGGAATAGCTCTGCTCGGTAATCCAGGATTAGAGGTAAGGAATGCACTGCTGTGGCCATTCCTTTATACTGAATCCAAGAACAATATCTTTTCCACTTTTCCGCATAGGATTTCCTAGTACCACGCCTTCTGGCTTCAAGAATGACGCCCAGCATCTGTTTACTTAAGGTTGCTAGTGGAGTATTCAAGGAATAAGTCAGGCTGCAAAACATAGGGTTTGCAATTGTGGATGCAAAATCTGTCCCTCCTGCTGTGACAGCAGGGTAGGGGTCTGGTGTAGGTGCCAGGGTGGCACTGTTCTCAGGCTACGCAGGAGTGGGTACCAGTGCTGGCGTGCCCAGTCCGGGGCAATCATAATTGTTCTTGGCCTGTCTTCTTTTATCTTTAGTAGTACTCTTGAGAGAAGGGGCAGAGGGGGAAAGGCATAGATTGAGAGGTTTTCCCATTGAATGGATAGGGTATTCACCTTCCAGGCCCTGCTGTGAGGGATACTGGTGCAGAATTTGCTTAACTGGTGGTTGTGGGGGGAGGCAAAGAGATCCACCTCTGGAGTCCCCCTCCTCTGGATCAGAAGGTTGGAGGTGCTGGGCTCCAATTTCCACTCGTGTGGGTCTAGGAGATTTCTGCTTGTCGTCTGCCAGTGAATTTTGTTTACCTGGCAGGAATTGAGCTTGCAGATGGACTTGGTTGTCCAAAGCTGTGCTCCACAAAGTCATGGCTAACCTGCAGAGTGGGTAAGAATGGGTTCCCCCCTGCTTGCTTATGTACCACATAAGTGTAGTGCTGTTTGTTTTTATCAGCAATTGTCCTGGAAGGATTAGGTATCTGAAAGCTGTCAGAACATTCTGTACAGCAAGCATCTCCTTTTAGTTGAGGTGCAGGAGAATTTGGCTTGGGCTCCAGTGGCCCTGAATGCATTGCCAGTCATGTGGGCCCCCCATGCATAGTCTGATGTGTCTGTGGTCAGGGTTTGGGCGGCGTGGGGTAGAGTAAAATGCAGTCCCTTGTTGTGGTTGCATGCTTCTGCCCACCAAAGAAACTCTGCCCTCAGACAAGGTATGATAGGAATGACTATTTCTAGGTCCTGAGAATGTTGGCACCAAAAACCTTTTAAGTACCATTGAAGTTTCCTCATATGCTGTCTTGCATATGTAATTAGTAGTATACATGAGGCCATGAACCCTAGGGCTTGCAGTATTTTTCTTGGAGTTAGCTGGGTTCTGGTGGCCATTTACTTGAAGTAGTCCGTCAGATAGACCTGTTTTTCTGAAGTGAGAAATGCCATCTGGGAAGTTGTGTCCAAGCTTGCTCCCAGGAATACAATCTTTTGACTGGGCACCAGTTGTGATTTCTTTTTGTTGATGGTGTACCCCAATGAAGTGAGAAGGCTTTTTACAAATGCCAGGTGCTGAAGCAGCAATTCCTGGCTGTCCGCCTGAATCAGGCAGTCAAGTACGGGTAAATTTGGATATTTCTCTGTCTGCAGTATGCAATGGCTGGAGCCAGGCATTTTGTGAATACTCTGGGCGCAGCAGATAAGTCAAAGGGAAGTGCAGAGAACTGATAATGCATAGATCCTGCCCTGAAAGGTAGATATTTCCTGCATGATTCCCTGATGGGGATGTGCAGATAAGCTTCAAGTCTAGAGTAACTAACCAGGCATCTTTAGCTAGCATAGGGAGAAGCTGTTGCTATATAAGCATCTTGAATTTTGGGACCACCAGGAAGGTGTTGGGAATTGAAAAATCCAGGACTGGGTGCCAAGAGCCCTCTTTCCTGGGTAACAGGAATAGTCTGGAATAGAAACCCTGACCCCTTTGTTCTACTGGAACTGGCTGAATAGCTCTGATGTTGAGCAGGGAAAGAACTTGGATTTGAGCCTCTGCCCACTGGTTTGGAGGAAGGCCTGGAAATTCGCTTGGGGTTGGCAGTGAATGGAAATAAAATTTGTACCCCTGGGATACAATGTTGAGGATCCATCAGTCCTGAGTGATGGACATCGCTTTTTGCATAAAGGGCAAGTTTTCCTCCTAGGGGCACAAGCAATTGGGCAGGGCTGGGAAGTAGAGTTGAAAAGTCATTGTGAACTTTTCCCATAGGGAGGTGGCTTACCACTCCCTGTTTTAGGGGTGGGAGCACTCCATTGCTTAGATCTCTGCATATCCTGAGACTGTGGTCTGGGTGGTCTGTTTTCCCTGGGTCTTGTTTGGGAAAGCCTGGAGGGGGCTGGAAAGGACCAGTGTGTTTTGAAGAGAAATGCCTACTGAATCAATGTGGTTGCACTTGTAAGAATCCTTTAACAGTTTGCACATATTTAGCTTTTTCTTCCATCTTTTTAAGAACAACTTCTGCTTTGGTCCCTAACAAAACGTCCTTATTTAAAGGAGTATCTAGTTATTTGGATTTGACGTGATCTGGCAAGGTCTGCTCCTTCAGCCAAGCATGTCTTCTCAGTACACAGCCAGTGACTGCAGCCCTGCAAGATGCTTCTAGGGCATCAAAACCACACTGCAAAGTATGCTTACTAACTTGGTTTGCAGAATGCATAAGCTCTTGCAAATCTTTATTTTCTCCACAATCTGGAAATATTACCATTTTTTGTTTAATGAGTTCCATAATATGTTGCTGGTACTTCAGCATGTGAAACTGGCAGTTCAATGCCCTGATAGCAAGAGTTGTAGAGGTATATACCTTCTTACCCCATCTGTCTAAAGCTCTGGAATCCCTGTCCGAAGGGGTAGGATTTTTGGTTGTAATAGCCTTAATACCTTTAGGTCCCTAGGAAATGATTCTTGAAAAGAAACTTGTGGGAATCAAGTACTCAGTAGTACCTTGTCAGGTTTCCTAGGGGATGGAGGTAAGGTGTCTGGAGTAAGACTTAATTTCATGAAAACATCATCCACAACATCCAGAACAGGGGGAATAGCTAAAGGCCTGTACTGAGGAAGCTCTAAAAATTCTCAGAGTCTCTTTTTGGACTGAGGATGGTCTTGGCAGTCCCAATGGAAATGCTCTCTTAAAGTATGCAAGGTTTCACCAAAAGAGAAATCCTCTGGAGGGGAGGAAGAGGGAATGGATTCCTCTGCATCTGAATCCTCATAGGCTAAGGACATGTCCTGATAATCAGAAAGGTCAGAGTCATTGGACTCCTGGTCTGTACAATCTGAAGGCAACTGCATTCTTTGTCTCTTAGCAGGGGAAGGCTGCCTTCCCCTAATTAGCATTAGAAGGTCTTCAGCCATTCTAAGCATTTGTTTTTGTGGCATGGGGGCCTGAGCATGCACTTTGGTTGTCTGTTTTCTAGGTGTAGTGTGTACTCTGGGCCTAAGAAACTCAGTAATTTTGGTTAAAAAAGAAGTCGTCGGTTTCATTCTAACATCGGTAGGTCGGAAGACACCCCCAGAAGACGGTGCCTGCACAGCGGCTCCAGACCCATCCAAGGTAGAGACATCCGCTGGTTCCATAGTCGAAGAAACATCTCACGGCATACTGGACTCCGAATGGGTCTTTGCAGGGGCCTGCGAATCCATAGAAGCGGGCATCAGGGACTGCAAAGGCACCTCACTGAGTACCAGAAGACTGGTGACTAGCTTAACGGAAGCGTCGTTGGCAGTTTTGGACCTATGTGGTCTGTCTCTGTCTTTATCCTTATGTTTTTTCGGAAGATCGGTAGTTGGATGGCTTACCGATGCCATTTTGGAATACGAAAATCAAAAGCGAAAGAATTTAGCAACAAAAATAGCCCAATGACGAATGGTTCGGGTGTTAAACAAGGCACAAAACCGACAGCGAGCGACGTTGGTGGTCTGGGCCTGAACAGGTGACAAAGAATGAAAATCTCTGTGAGGTATTTGCTTTCCACAGGCAAGACAATTCTTAACTTTTTCTGACATCGGTTAGAGCAAGAAAAAAGGATCCCCAATGGGGTACTTAGCTTTAGAAGACTTCAGTATTATCAACCCGAAAAACAAATATTTCAGGTAGTGGCCGACCGGCACTTGCGAACTGCTTCTGCGTCGGGCTCCTCTCAGCAAGAAAAACTGGTGTAATGGTGTCGACTGCCTGTTTTTATACCCGTGATGATCAGACGTCATGGAAGAAGTGACAGCATCCGAAGCAGAAATACTAAGACTCTGGTATTCGGGCCGACTGAGGGCTACCAGCAGGCAGATAACCCAAGTGGGATGACTGCAATAGTGAAACACGAAGAACATCCTGGAATAAATGCCTGATCCAGATTAGCCTAGGGAGACAGGTTGGATGACTCGTTTCCTTAGCAGCTTGTTTATCTTTAGAGCTGCTTCCTCCCTTTGCATGGGTGGAACGTCTGGGAGGTGATTTGGTGGGAGAGGTCTTTTGATGAATGGGATAGAATAACCTCTGGATATAATTTGCTACACCCAACGATCTATTGTTATGGACTCCCATGCCGCTGGGTGTAGTGATAGGCAACCCCCGACTGCCTTCAGAGATGCGCAGTTGGGCAGCTCTTCAGGGCTGCTGCACGGGTCTATCCAAGAACGGTCCTCAAGACCCGAAGTTTCTCGGACCCCTTCTGCCTCTAGGAAAGCATCCATCATAACCCCCTCTGCCTCTGGAGGAAGATGAGACCGGAATGTCCTGGGAAAATGCCTAAGACTTCCAGAACCACATCTTTTTTGTCCCTCGCTGATTCCTAAAAAAGGATCTTTGAGGGGCGGAAAAGCAGAGCTCGACAGCAGTGTTTTCTGTCCTCCTCACTCTGGACCAAGGTCTCGTGAACTGACTTCCCAAATAGGGAAGATCCGTTGATTGGGGCATTTGCAAATGACACCTTAAAGGGTTCCGTGAATTGACAAAGCCAGAGCCAGTCGTGGTGCCTAATAGCAATGCCAGAACCGTCCGCCCTGGCGGCTCCCTCTGTGTCGAGGGAGGAAAAGATGCATGGACGTATTAGCTACTGCCTTGAGAGTGGTCATCCAAGCAGAGAACGTCTTCTTGCCCTCCGCTGACATGGACTCCAGGGTCAACTCAGTGATTTCCTTGACCAAATCTCACTGCAGCTGATTGACGTGTGCCATATAGTTCAGCTCTATGATGGAAAAAGTCGCTGAAGCGTACACCCGCTTCTCTAAACGGCCCATCGTCCTTGACCTTCGGTCAGGAGGATGGACCGTAGAGCTCTCCAGCGTGAGCTCTTTCTTTGTGGCAGCTGCCACCACCATAGCATCCACCGGGGGTCCCCTTATTCCAACAAGTCCTGTCTGAAGGGGGGTTAAGAACCTTATCAGGGTGCTTTGGGATAGCGCCACATTGTATCTGGCAAAGGAGTTCCATGATGTCTCCAAAGGAGACATCCTCGGGCGTGATTGGAGGGAACCTTCTCCTTCCCCAAGTCAGTTTCTTTGGAGAGGGACTCCGGAGGGGAGTCCAGGTGCCTCCTTTTGCACATCCGTTTGAGAGGAGCTTCCTCGGTGGGACTCTCTGGGGTGGACTCGCCAACATCCTGCCGCTCCCACATGAGCGCTTCCTGATTCAAACCAGGCACAGGCTGTCCCTGAGAGGATAAGATGGTTGGGAACGTACCCAAAGCAGAGGGAATCTGGATGGAGTCAGGCGACGAGATGGTCAAGTGTCTCGATGGTACCGAGAGAACCCTCTCCACCACATCAAAGGCTGAAGGAGAATGGACATCCTGGGAAGTACAAGTTGGAACTGTTCCCCTCTGACCCAACAGGGGAGCCAGAGCCAAGACTCCAGAAGCCGAGATGCTGAAGGGAACACTGCGCTCCGACACACTCGGAGCTGACAGCAACTCTTTGGATTAGACTCCAAGACTATGGCTCCGAGAGCTTGAATCGGACTCATTCGGATCTGAAATGCTCAAGGCAATGGCTGGCGTCGAGGTTTAAGGTACCATCAGCACCAACCCATCGACCCTGAGGTTCCTCGGATCCAGAAGCTGTGTAAAAAGGCTGCAAGCTCCCCCCCTCCAGAGGGAGAAGGGGCAGGCAAGACCACCATCTGAATTCTGGTGTGGATAAACCTCCACATCATCTTATCCATCTCCGCTTCACTGAAGCTCTGGGTGGAGCAGGACGACGAGGCCACAGACACCGGCCTAGAATGACGGTGAGGGGAAGCCCTGACAGGTGACCAGATCCAAGACAAACATAGGGGAATGGAGCCGGGCGGATCCGGGCCTTGCTTCTGTCATAACTTTGAGTGGCGGGCAGGCCGGGGCCAAGTGGTCAGCGGATCACTTCCTTGGCCTGTCTTTCGTAGACTTCTCCTCTTCCCAGGACATCTTAGTGGGAGTTTGAGTCCCTGAGGCCGGGGAAGAGGAAGAAGTTGCAGCTGCTGCTCCTAAGGAGGGGGGCAATGGAGCTACATTCCCCAAGGAGGGGAGTAGTCCCTTGAGGAAAAGTTTATCCCTCCTGCCCTTCAGTGCTCTGGGATTAAACCCAGCACAGATAGAACAGGTTTGCAAGTGAGCCACCCCCAGGCACACCTTGCACAGAGAATGGCCATCAGCTGGGACAGCTTATGGTCACACACTGTGCACTTTCTGAAACCTGCTTTTGGGACTTCAGCCATGCCCCAACAGGCCCAGATAGACACACACACACACACACACACACTAAAAAGAACAGTAAGGAAAGGAAAGAAAACTTTTTTTTTTTTTTTTAAACCAACAGTGCGAGTAGGTAGAAAGATAGAAGAGGAAGAAGGTTAAGAGAGAGAGCAAAAACCACCAAAAGTACTCACAAAACCCACAAACTTAGCCTAGCGCTCGGACCACAATGCTTGCTTTTCCAGCGGCAGATGAGATCTGAAGGAAGGAAGGAGACAGGGGACATTATGAGTAAGGGGAGGAGTTGGAGCTCGGATTAGATGCTGGATATGCAGCCATGTTGGATCAGATATGGATCCATAACCCACAGGTTGAAGACCAAATGAAGTCAACTACTTCAGATCATTTATTTCAAATTGTAACCACTCTGTCCTCCAAGAACCAAAGGTTTGGGGAAGGAGGGTGGGTTGTAAGAATGAAGGCGAGATGGACAACACACATGGAACATTATGGCGAGTATAGAACTTCTTTATGTGATGATACCCTATCTTGCTTTCATTCTTAACTGGTTGGGACAGCATCCCTAGCACCATATTTCTTGGGTGGCTCACAGAATATTCTTCAGAACAGTGGAACCAAAGGAGGCCTTGTTCCTGGAAGCCAAATCCACTTTGTAATGAGTGATAAAGGTATGAGGCCTTGCCCATGCTGCTGCAGCATCAATTGGTAGTCTCGCCCGAAAGGCAGAAGACGTTGCTATGGCTCTTGTAGAATGACCTTTTACTTCGTTGGGGAACTCTGTTTTGAGATTTGAAGGTAAAGATAATACACTCTGATAGCCATTTTGAAAGTGTGACTTTTGATACAGGAACACCTTTCTTGTAATCTGAAAATGATACAAATAATTGGTCAAATTTTCTGAAGTCCTTTGTCATATGCAAGTAGAAACATAATTGTCTATGTTCATCTAGTTGGTGTAGCATATATTCTGCCTTGCTGCCATAGTTGGGAGAAAAATACTGATAGGTCTATGGATTGTCTCAAATTAGATTCTGAGCATACCTTGGGTAGAAAGGATGGGTTTGTTCGAAGACATACCCTATCTTTGTGGAAAAGCATGTGGAGAGGGCACTTTATTGACGATGCTTCTAGCTCTGAAACTCTTCTAGCAGAAGTGATGGCTATAAAAAGGATTGTCTTCCAAGTTAAAAACTTTAGATCACAGGATGATGCAGGCTCAAAAAGAGGAAGAATCAAACGGAATAAGACAAAGTTCAGGTACCATGGTGCTGGAAGGGGTTTAATGGGTGGTCTTAATAAAATAGTGCCCTTGAGAAAAGCTTTGCAAAGTCTGTGGGACATTACATTTGGGCTCGATTCACCTATATGGAAATTAGATATCGCTGCGAACTGACCTCCAATAGTAGCTGCACCTTCATTAAACAGCTTTGCCATGAATTCAAGAATGGAAGCTATAAGGGCAGAGAAGGGATCAATGCGGTTATTCAAGGCCCAAGAAGAAAATCTCTTCCATTTGCTCATACATAACTTCCTCGTTGAGGCCTTATGAGATGATATCAAGATATGTTTCACTGATGGAGAAAGGTTAGGGAGCCTGGTTATATTTAGAATCGGAGCAGCCAAACTGTCAATTTGAGGGTTTAAGGGGAGGGGTGGAGCATCCCTGATGCATGAGTCAGAAGGTCTGTAACAGAGTCCAGAATCCACAGCTCCTCCTGGAGATGAGGCCAAAGGAAGGGAAACCAGATTTTGCAGAGGCCAGTATCGGGCGATGAGTATCAAATTCCTTCACAAGGAACTGGCATTCTAAAGAACTTTGGGTATCAACGAAAAGGGAGGGAAGGTATAGAGGAGACCAGAGGGCCAATCGTGTACGAGTGCATCCCTTGGTGACTCCACCAGAGGGGAGATTAGGGCAAAATAGCTGTTGCATTTGGCATTCAAGGACATGGCAAAAAGGTTGCAGCAAGGCTGATCCCATTTGCGGAATATCATCACTGCTACTTATTGCTTTAGCGACCACTCGTGAGGCATCAGAATCACTCTGCTGAGTTTGTCTGTTATCACGTTGGATTTCCCCGGGATGTGTGCTACTATCAGAAAGCGTTGGGTGGAAGCCACCCTCTGCCATACTCTCAGGGACTCTCGATGAAGGGGGTACAACCTGGTTCCTCCTCGTTTATGTACCACACAACAGACATGTCTGCCTGTATTGCAATAGTTCCTAGCAGAAGAGAGTCTTGGAATACTTGCAACGCTAGAAGCACCGCCCTCATCTCTAGGAGACTGATCTGCAAGTGTGCCCCGTGATTCTGTGAAGTGCCTTGGACTATCCTCCCCAGATAATGCCCCCCACCCTATATGGGAAGTGTCCGTGGTCACTGTGGCTAAAGGCTGTGGTAGAAGAAAGGATCAAACTAATGTCACATGAGCAGAGTGGAGTCACTAACGAAGGTCTTTCTTGCTGGATTCCATTATTATAATTTGGTGGGACATGGGTAGTTCCTGCATGGACCGTTGAGTGAACAGTAACAGCTGTAGAATTCTCATATGCAGACGTGCTAATGGAATCATGGTTACTGCTGCAGCCATGGTTCCCAAGACTTTCAGGACTGTTTTTGCTTGTAATTTTTTCTTGGAAAGCAGGAGTATAACCTGACTTTGTAGAACTTGAACCCTTTTGGAAGGAAGTTTTGCCATCATTTTTGTGGTATCTAGATCTGCTCCTATAAAAATGATACGCTGAGATGACAAGTCAGATATTTCGTAGTTTATTGTGATTCCTAAGTGAGAGCAAAGCTGCAAGGTGGTGTCAGGAGCCAGTCATCTAGGTACAGAAACAATCAGTATCCTAGGTGTCTCAAGTGAGCCATGACTACTGCCATACACTTGGTGAACACTCTGGGGGCTGTAGTGAGACCAAAGGGCAGAGTTCGAAACTGGTAGTGACTGGCTCCCAGCCAAAAGCACAAATGACTCCTGGACTGCCTGTCCGATTTTATGTGGTAGTATGCATCCTGGAAGTCTATGGAGCACATCCAATCGTCTTTCCCAGATAAGGGAGTATCGACTACAATGTTACCATCCGGAACTTTGATTTTCTTAATGACTTGTTTAATTGGCTGAGATCCAGAATGGGTCTCCTGTTTTCTGTGGAACTAAAAAGAACCTTGAGTAAGTTCTGGATCCTATTTGGTCTGCAGGAACTTTTTGGATGACTGTTTTCTAGCAGCTTCTGTATTTCTAGATATGCCTGTTCCTTTTGACTAGGTGGAATGTCCGGGGTAGTTTCTCATGCTTGGGACAGGAAAGGAAAAGGTATGGAGTAGCCTCTGGATACAATGCTTTGTACCCACTTGCTCTCTGGGATTTAAAAAAAAAAAAAAAAAAAAAAACACATTTTACCTCTCTTTTGACCTTTTGGGAAAGGTCTACAAGGTAGGGAAAATGAACTCCTGCTAGCGTGTCTTTGACTTTTGGCCAGAACAAGGATGAGCCATCGAAAGGGGCATTAACAAAAGAAGATTTAAAGGGTTCTGCAAAGTCACACAAGCGCATCCAGGAATGTCTCCTTAGGTAAATTCCTGAATCCACTGTTCCCCTACTCGCTCCATCTGCTGCATAAGAAATGAGTCTCATGGAGGAGTTGATCACTGAGTTTAAGGTGGAGAGCTGAGAGGAAACCTTTTCTGATACCGCTTCAGCTACTGAACCTTGGAGAGCATCTACTAGCCCCTTCAGGAGATCTCTCTGAAGTCTGGTAAAGTGCGTCAGATAATACAGCTAACGGAGTACAAAGATTGCTGAAGAAAAGGTGTGCTTTCCGTATCTGTCCATTGTACGGGACTCTTTGTTCGGCAGAGGGACAGACAAGGAAGTCTCTGAATGTTCCTTTTTGGTGGCTGATCCCACCACCATAGCATCTACTGGAACACCTTTTATAAGAAAACTCTGTAGGGGATGTTACAAATTTGTTTGGCCTCCGGGGAACAGGCTCCACCGAGTCTAGAGACTCCCACACCTTTTGACAAACTAGGTTCATCAGTCTGTTGAAAGACGGAGACACCCAAGTGGTGGAAGGGCAAGAGCCTTCAGGTATACAGACTCCTCAGAAGGGTTGATGGACTTCCAGATGCCTCTCTGTTTAAGTATCTCCAGGATGTCTGCGAAGGACACATCCTCAGAGGGCAACCGTGGGGACCCTTCTGACTCACCAATGATGTGATGGACTCCTCTGGGGAGTCTAAATGCCTCCTACTGCAAAGTCTCTTATGAGGGACATCTTGAAAGGGGTATTCTGGAAAGGTTTTGGAAGAGGGGGGTTCACTCAATGGGGATCCTGAGGCCTAGGGTCTCCACGTGTCTGTGGATGCTGTAGTACCAAGACAGACACCAGTGCCTTTGGGGGAATAATGTCCAGACCTGTCTGTGGAGACAGCACTCTCCTCATCATCTCGAAAGCCCCCTGGCCCCTGATTCAAGGAAACATCTGGCTCCGAAAAACCAGAAGCTATCCCCAGAACCAAGGGGATTGGCTCCGAGGCCAATGTAGGAGCCTGGCTCACCCGCGCCAAAGCCCCGAGAGGCAAGTTCGGATCCGAAAACTGTCTGGTACGACTCTCCTCCCCCGACCCAACTGAAGAGCATCAGCTCCTAGACTCCTCGAGTTCAGATGGAGCTAAGGAAGTCGGAGCAGTAGTCCATCCCGAAAATCCTGGGGTAGGTCTTGGATCCGATGGTTCCACTACAACCACTTCTAGACATTCTGGTCCGGGATTGGATTGGAGGAGGAATCAATGGTGAAAGGGTAGGCTTTGTCAGTTCCGAAGCCCTCTGGGTCGGATCCGACAACAATTTGGCAAGTGCCAGTGTCTGCAATAGCCTCCGCACCACACAATCTACATCATCATTAGAAAGGTTCCTGGAGGATTGAGTGGATGGAGCAGGAGATCTGGAAACCTGTAGTAAAGGAGATCTTAAGGATGGAGATACCAGCTCCGTATCTGAAAACCCAACGTCTCCAAAACTAAAGGAACAGGGGTGGAAGGCTTCTCGGGCCCGAAAGTCTTTGGGTCCGAAGATGAAAGTTTTTGTAACTTTTTTGTCGGCTCCAACTGAGCCTCTGAAGATGATCTTTTCCCCGATTTGTCTGATTTATAAGAGGGGGAATGGCCCGATTTTGAAAGACTCTGACCCTTCTTCAATAACCTCTGAAAAAGGGGTCTTCCAACAATCCTCTTAGAATCAATTTATTCTTCCTCTCCAGTAGCACCCTATGGCTAAAGGAGTGGCATATGGCACAAGACTCCTGAAGGTGTACCGCTCTGAGGCAGTACACGCAGACTGTATGTCCCATCAATAACTGACATTTTTTTGGCTGCATTTTACACATTTCTTAAACCCCGAGGGTTTACTATCCTTAGGTTGCTTAGTAGACATCTCAGTAAAAGGCAACAACAAGGAGATAAACTATGTACTACAATTTTTTTTTTTTTTTAACAAGCAAGTACAAAAGAGAAAGAAAAAAAATGCCTTCTAAATTAAAATGGGCAAAAACAGCCCTCTAATTCAAACAAGCTTGTCTAGTAATTTACAGAGGAACAAAAAAACTATATCCAAGGTCAAACAGGCTCTCTAACTTAAACGAGCCTAAAAGTTAACAGAAAGAAAGCCCTCTAACTAAAACGGGCTTAGGAGAACACTCCTCTAATCAATAAAGCTTGCTTAGTAATTTAAAGGGGAACAAAAAGGACAAAATGCAAAGTCAAACGGCTCTCTAACTTAAATGAGCCTAAAAGTTAACAGAAAGAAAGCACTCTTAAAACAGGCTTAGAGAGAAAAATTTAAGTCTGGATAGGGTGAGAGAAAAAGGCCTTGAGGGGATACGATGGCAAAAGTATAGTTGTGTACCTACCATAAATATAGATGTTCGAGTGTATTCACTGTTGCAGTCATTACGCTTGGATTATCCGCCGGCAGGCTACCCTCAGTTGGCCAGAATTCCAAAGTCTAGGTCCAGCGTCGGTTGCTGTCACCTCTTCCCTGACGTCAGTGCGCCAGGGGTATAAAAGATGCAGCTCACGCCATTTTCTTCAGTTTTTCTTGCCCCAGATGTCAGGTGCCCCCAAATTGGTAGGCTGAAAAATATGCCAATAAAAATGCATGCACAAAAATAACAATTTCTTCATCTACAAGCAAATACACCAAAGAGGTTGTATAGGATTAGAGAAGTGCAGATAAGTCCCAGCAAAGAAAAGGGGGATGGTGGGTGGGTAACCTGGACTGCAACAGTGAATACACTCTAACATCTACATTTATGGTAGGTACACAACTGTACTATGTTCATCGTGTTTCATTGTTGCAGTCATTACTCTTGGGTTGAATCCCAAAGCTGAGGATGGGTGGCTGGGCTAAATAGGATTAGGCGAGGCTATGAGGTGCTGCAGAACTGCAGTGGCAAAACCTGCTCTGGACTTAAGAGTAAAGAGGTAAGTGGTAGTGCTTTGTGAAGGTGTGTACTGAACTCCAAGTTGCAGCCTCTAAGATATCTTTGGTTGGTACTCCTCTGAGGAAGGCTGCTGAAGTGGTTGCTGCTCTGGTGGAATGAGGCCTAATGCCCTTAGGGACTGATTTGCCATGTTGAAAATAGCAGAAACGGATGCAATGGCCTATCCATTTAGAAATAGTCTGTTTTGAGATAGCCTTTCCTTGTGATCCTGCAGCATATGACACTAAAAGTTGCTCAGTCTTTCTGAAAGCTTTAGTTCTGTCCAAGTAGAAGTGTAACTGCCTGTGTATGTCCAAAGAATGCAGAATTTCTCACCCTTGTTCTGTGGATTTGGATAAAAGGTAGGCAAGTGAATGGTTTGGTTGAGGGCCACACTGGACACCACCTTAGGCATAAATGTAGGGTTTGTCCTCAGAGAAACCCTGTCTGGATGAAAAATTATGAAAGGTTCCACAGCCATGAGCGCTTGTAACTCCGAGACTCGCCTTGCAGAGGTTATTGCTAGGAACAGAGCTGTTTTCCAGGATAAGAATTTTATATCTGTTGTTGATGCTGGCTCAAAAGGAGGCAGTGTGAGTTTTTCCAAAACATAATTGAGGTCCCAGGCCGGAATTGGTGCTCTCCTTGGAGGCCTAATGTTTTTGGCCCCTCTGAGGTACTGTCTTATTAAAGGAGGAGAAAAGATAGGTGGTTCCATATTGTAATGGGCTGAAATGGCAGAGGCATGAATCTTAATAGATGAGAAAGAAAGGCCTTTGTTTAGCATCTCAGTTAGGTATTGTAAAATCTGAGAGATATTTGGTACACACGTGTCAATGCCCTGTTTCTGGTTCCAAGCACAGAATCTCTTCCATTTTTCTGCATAAGATTTTCTGGTACTGGGCCTCCTGGCCTCCAAGATAACATCCATAACAGCTTTTGAAAGAGGAGTGTTCTAAATGGCTACATTATCTGCCATGCTGCCAGATTTAAGGTCCTGAGTTGGCTGTGCAGGATCTGATTGTTTTGTTGGGTCAGCAAGTGAGACATTTGAGGCAATATCCATGCTGGACCTTGAGACAAGCTCTTTAGGATTGGGTACCAGTGCTGGCGTGGACAGTTTGGTGCAATCAGTATAATTTTTGGCTTCTCTTGTCTGACCTTTAGGAGAACCCTGGGAAGGAGAGGCAGTGGGGGAAAAGCATATACTGTTAAATTTTTCCAGCTTAAGGATAGGGCGTCCACTTTCCATGCTTGCTTGTGATAAATCCTTGTGCAAAATCTCTGCAATTGGTAGTTGTGAGGGGAGGCAAATAGATCTATGTCTGGGCATCCCCATTTCCTTATCATGCTGAAGATTTGTGGATCCACTTTCCATTCGTAGGGATCCATGAGGTTTCTGCTTAGCTCGTCTGCCAGAGTATTTATTTTTCCTGGCAGGAATTGTGCTTGCAGATGAACTTGAAAAGCCAATGCTGTGTCCCATAAGGTCATTGCTTGTCTGCAGAGGGGGTAGGAGTGTGTACCTCCCTGCTTGTTTATGTACCACATGACCGTAGTGTTGTCCTGGATGAAGCAGGTCCTTGAAGGCTGTCAGGGCATTTTGAACAGCTAGCATCTCTTTTTGATTGATGTGAAGATGCATTTGGTTTGCAGGCCATGTGCCCTGAATACATTTTCCTGCCATATGGGCCCTCCAGGCATAATATGATGCATCCATTGTCAGTGTCTGTCTGGCTGTTGGTAAACTGAATGCTAGACCCTTGTTGTGGTGACAGGCTTCTGCCCACCATCGAAACTCCTGTTGTAGGCAGGGAATGAGTGCAATTACTGTCTCTAGGCTGTGGCAATGCTGAGTCCAAACACTTTTTAGATACCATTGTAGTTTCCTCATATGCAGTCTGGCATATGGAATTAGTAGAATGCAGGATGCCATAAAACCCAAGGCCTGCAGGATTTTCCTTGCAGATAAGTGGGTTTTTGTTGCCAATTTCTTGTAGTAAGTAGTCAGTTGCTTTTGTTTGTCTGGCGTGAGATAAGCCACCTGGGCAGTTGTATTTAAGCTTGCACCCAGGAATATTATCTCTTGAGAGGGCACTAGTTCTGATTTCTTTTCGTTTACTGTGTACCCTAGGCCAATTAGTAATCTTTTTACAAATGCCAGATGCTTTAGAACAATGTCTTTGTTCTCTGCTTGAATTGGGCAGTCGTCCAAGTAGGGATATATTTGAATTCCTTTTTGTCTGCAAAACGCAATTACTGGTGCCAGGCATTTTGTGAAGACCCTGGGCGCAGTAGATAAGCCAAAGGGTAGTGCAGAGAATTGGTAATGCATTGAGCCAGCTATGAATCTGAGGTATCTTCTGCAAGATTGTTTGATTGGGACATGCAGGTATGCTTCTTTTAGGTACAAAGTTACGAGCCAATCCTTCTTGCCCAGCATGGGCAGTAGCTGCTGTAGAGTCAACATCTTGAATTTTGGAACTTCCAGAAACGTGTTTAGTATAGACAGGTCCAGTATTGGTCTCCAGGTTTTGTCCTTTCTGGGTACTAGGAAAAGTCTGGAGTAAAATCCTTGCCCCTGCTCTTGTTGTGGTACTAGCTGAATGGCCCTCATGTCCATGAGGGTTGTAATTTGTTTTTGTGCCTCTGCCCATTGATTGTGTGGCAGGTCTGGCATACCTTTCAACCTTGGAAGTGTGTGAAAATGGAACCTGTAGCCTTGGGACACTATGTTCAGGACCCATTTGTCTTGGGTAACCATTTGCCAATTTGATGAAGAAAGTGCTAGTTTCCCCCCTAAGGGGGCTGCCAAAAGAAAAGTGCTTGGATCTGGCAGAGGAAAGTCATTGGGACTGTTTCCTGTAAGGCTGTGATTTGTCTTCTCCACTTTTGGAGGTAGGAGCACCCCATTGTTTAGGCCTGTATGAGCCTTGGGGCTGAGATCTGCCTCTGGGACGCCTGTATCTGCCTCTTTGTGGTCTGTCTGACACTGGAAAGGACCAATTTTTTGAAGGCCAGTTCCTGCTAAACCTGGGTGGCTGTACCTGTAAGAAATCCTTGACTGTCTGCATGGATTTTGCTTTATCCTCCATGTTTTTCAACACCTCTTCTGCTTTAGTACCAAACAAAGTATCATGCGGTAATGGTGCATCTAATAATTTTGCTTTAACATGATCAGGCAAATTCTGTTCCTTTAACCAAGCATGCCTTCTAATAACAGAAGCTGTAACAGCGGCTCTGCAAGAGGCCTCCAATGAATCATAACCACATTGCAAAGTATGCTTTCCCACTTGTTCAGCTGCATGCACTAAATCCTGCAATTCCTTGTTCTCTGAACATTCAGTATTTGTCAATTTCTGTTTTAGCAGTGACATTAAATATTGCTGATATTTAAGCAAATGAAACTGACAATGTAAAGCCCTTACAGCCAGGGTAGCAGAAGTGCAGACTTTTTCAGCCATCTGTCTAGAGCCCTACAGTCCCCATCAGAGGGGACAGGGTTTTTTGCAGTGGAAGCTTTAACCCCTTTGGGACCCTGAGATATAGTTTCTGGGTCAGCAGCGGGGTTTTTATATAGGAATTTATGAGAATCCAGGACCCTGTAGTATCTGTCTGACTTGGGTGCAGGGGATAGAGAGTCAGGGGACAGGCCGGACTCTGAAAATACATCATCTACAATGTCTAGAACAGGTGGAATAGCAAGGGATCTGTGCTGAGGAAGTAGCAGAAAGTCTCTGAGCCTTTTCTTAGAATCTTGGCTCTCCCATTGGAAATGCTCCCTCATGGTATGCAGGGTTTCGTCAAAAGAATAATCCTCAGGAGGAGAGGCTGAAGGAATGGATTCTTCAGCATCAGAATCCTCATAGGGAAGCATGGAGTAATCCTGTTCAGAGGAGGAATCAGAGGAAATAGAAACCTGATCAGAAGAATCATACTCTGTCTCTTGCCTAGGCCTCTTAGGAGGGGGATGGGAGCCCCTGATCAAAGTAATTAGGTCTTCGGCCATTTTAAGCATCCGTTTTTTAGGCATAGAAGTCTGAGTAAGAGAATGCTGTATTTGTTTCTTTGTCTTTAGAGCTGCTTTAGTCTTTGAAGCTGAAGATGGCTTAATATATAGTTGTGTAGGTCTGAAGGCACCCTCAGAAGCCGATGCCTGCTCAGCGGCTCTGGACCCATCTGAGGGAACGATTTCCTAGTGTCCAATATCTTGAGTATCCAGAGGCCCAGTCAGCTCCACGTGGGAGTCGGAAGCGGCCTGTGGCTCTGAGGTAGTGGGTGCCAGGGGATGCGAAAGCGCCTCACTGAGAACCGGCGACTGGCCTAGCAGAGGCTTCGTCGTCGGTTTTGGACCTCGGATGCCTATCCTTTTCCTTGCCCTTGCGTATTTTTGTAAACTCCAGTTGTCGGCTGGTCCGACGGCATTATATAATTAAATCTTCGGCCAAAGTAATGAAATGCAAAATTGAACTTGACGCTTGATAGTGCGTTGGTTAAATCTAGCACAAAACCGACAGCTAGCAACATTGTGATCAGGGCCTAGGGCAAGGAATACAGTAAGAGTGAAAATCCTTATGAGGTATTTGCTTCCCACAAGAAATACAATTGTTAACTTTTTCTGACATCGGTCTGCAGCAAGAAAAATGTTTCCCCAATGGGGTACTTAGCTTTAATGAAGACTTTGGTTCTGAAATTCGGATTTGAAAATCTCAGGAGTCGGACGACCGGCACTTGCGAACTGCTTTTGCTTCGGGTACCGCGCGGCAAGAAAGACTGAAGAAAATGGCGTCGGCTGCATCTTTTATACCCCTGGTGCACTGACGTCAGGGAAGAGGCGACAGCAACAGACGCTGGACCTAGACTTTGGAATTCTGGCCGACTGAGGGTAGCCTGCCGGCGGATAACCCAAGAGTAATGACTGTAACAGTGAAACACAATGAACATCAGCACAAACAGCAGAAAACGAACACTCCAAACTATTCAATAAGCACTACCGAAATATAATACAAGTAATTAAATAACAATCAACCAAAGAAAGGAGGATTCCACTTAGCCAGAGCCAGTATGGAAGCACCCGATCTTGTTTAGCTGCAAACGAGATCTAGGGGAGCCTTCCTAGGGCATGATGGGATAGGGTTACAGCCACAAGCTAGTGGAAGACCTCGAACTTTTGTTTAAGGCCGAGTCGGAACAGGGGATCAGTTCCGGACCCAACCAGTTAAGAATGAAGGTGAGATAGGACATCATCACATCATTAGTTTTTTTTTAAGTGTTATTAACTTCAAAATTCAAGTTCACATTATCAAAAAATACAGTCAGATTTATCTTTCTAGTGAACATTTTCAAATCAACAAATAGCTTTAACCAGATTACCTTTTTTAAGTGGAAAAAATTTAAGACCTTTCTGAAAAAGAGAAGCATGAGCTCTGGAAAGATCCAAGGAATTATAATTCTACACTTTAAAGTCATTTTTCCAGTTTGTAATAATCATGGGTCCTATGGTCACAGTTAATTCCTTGAACGACACCTCCCTCTCTGGCTGGGGTCTTGGCGAGTTCCTGAATCTGGTTTCCCAGAGGGGTTGCCCTGCGCTCAGGTTTTACTGTATTTTTACAATAAATTAAGTATTTTAACTTTTGGTTCTTACATTCTTTGTCAACTTTGCTGGTGTGGATTATCATAAGCTGTGGAACTGTTCCTACTTTGTGTTCTTATTTTGCAATACAGAAGGGGGTGTTCTGTATGCTTCAAGCAATACAGCCTAATCCTGAGAGGAAGGTTTGGTGGCCTAAGTTCCCCTTTGTCATATGAGCTCCAGGAACTCTTTCTGAAGGAAGTGTCCTCAGGAGGAGACTGTGAGGAACCCTCTACATCTTCTGAGTTGGTATCTAAAGTGACAAACTCAGATGGTGAGTCCAAATGCTTCCTCTTGCATACCATCTCTTTAATGGCTTAGGGGATAAGGCTCCTGAGTCTTACTAGGACAATCTCTGCACTAGGACAGAATGTTTGGGGTCAACAGAATGAGTGTGAATAGTGGATGTTTTTACAGAAGTCAACAAACTAGAGTAAGGGTGAAGGGAGGGAATTGCAGTAAGTTGAGAAGGCAGATCTGCCCTGTGTGGGCGACACAAGGATCCTCCCAAACACTCAGATGGCCACATAAACCTGTACGGGATCCAAAGACATCACACTAATGGTCGAATCCAACTATCCATAAGATGAGTGCAAAAGGGACCTGGGAGTATTCTTGACTCCACCTGAGGGGCTGGCACAGAGTATGGTATCAGACCTCAAAGGCAGATTTCTACAAGGGAACCAGTGGAGGTGTCCATCTCCGTCCTTGGCTCATAGATTTTGGTACTGGATCTGCCATGGTCAGAACTGGGTGAGTAGGATCTAGAAATCCCAGAGCCGATGAAGTGAGTATCAAAGGTTCGCTGGCCAGAGAATCCAGGTGAACCTGAAATAAAAAATTAGACCGATGAGGGGGCTTGTACAGTGGTAAAGTGTACAGATTCAACCTGCTTTAGAGCTGATGGAGTCACAGTGACCTCCATCTCAATTTGAGACTTCACAGGCTCATAGGTGTTTACTGAGCTAATAGCCACAAGGGCCTTTTTAAGATTAGCTATGCATCCCAAATCTCTTGACGAGTTTTGATACCCCTGATAAGTGTAAGCATGGGCCTGGGAAATTAACCATTTACAGGTTATCATCAGAGACATAGGTGCCAAACCAGGGATGAATTTCCGGTTTCCCATCCAATTGTCCAAGTTGCACTTGAATTGTATTAGGGAGAAATTCTGCTTCACATGGATGGGGAGCCTGTTCCATAGATGGGGTAAGTCTCTGGGATACATACCTAGCTCTCTAACAGGTCCTATTTATATCACAGGCAAGGTTTAAGTCTTTAGAACGGGTAATTCTTGTACTGTTAGCTTTGTGGATAACTAGGAGGTTCATCAGAGTGGCGTCTGACAATGCCCTGTATGCCAGGCATAGATCTCCTTTCAAAAGCCTGTAGGAGACAGAATACAGGGATAGGGCCTTGAGGCAGTCTGCATAGGACATATTATTTATGCCTTGTATTCTTTTAGTGAAGAACCTCTGTGGACGTTCCAGTTGTTGGATATGCCTGGTTAGGTACATACCAAAGGGGGCATTGTACTCAATGATAGGTCTGATGAATGCCGAATACAGAGGAACAGTGACTTCCCTGAACTTCAATGCCATACCTTTGTTGATAAGTTGCACAACCGAGAATGATTTCCTCCCCACTGTAGACACATGATGATCAGAGGCTAGATTACTATCCAAGTGTGTCCCCTAGGTCCCTGACTACTGGGTCAACTCTAAGGGGTGTGTTGTCAATATCATAGTTTCCAGGGATGGATGAGTTCCCAAAGGATACTATTATGCATTTCTTGGCATTTAGTTTTAGTCCATGACTCTGACACCAGTTGTTTGTCTATGTCAGCCCATCCTGGAGAACATTTGTTTAAGTGTGAGATTCAATGACAGCTCCTAATTTGCATCGTCTGCAAATTTAGTCAGCCAGAGACCACTGACATTGCCCTTGACTTCTGAGAAGTAAATGCCAAAAAGGAGCAGTCCAAAGATGATCCCTGAGAGACTCCACTTGTGACTGGCCTCTTTGTACAGGTGGACTCCCCAAGTTTAACTTCCAGAGTCCTGTCTGTGAGCCAGTTGGCTATCTACTGGGTGACATACGGGTTTGTACCTACCCTCTTGAGTTTGTCAACAATGCCCGAGTGGGGTATTGTGTCAAATGCCTTGGCCAGGTCAAGGTAGGCAGTGTGAACGATTTTGCCCTCATCCATTGTTTGGTGACCTTCTCGAAGTCCACCAGGTTGAGTAGGTATGATTTGCCCTTGACGAAACCATACTGGGTTGGGTCCAGTGTCTGGAGGTTTACTATATCTCTATTGATCATCTCCATGATAATTCTTTCCATGGCTTTACATACAAGACTAGTGAGACTTATGGGTCTGTAGTTTCCGGGGTCTGTAGATGGCCCACCTTTGTGCAGAGGGATGACTGTTGCCTTTCTCCATTCATGAGCCACGAAGCCTGTTTGGAGGCTACAGTTAAAATAGTAATTCCAGAGGCCTTGATAGGTCATGTTTCATGCTACTTAGAAGGCATCCTGCGATACTGTCTGGGCCCACTGATGCAGTGTTCTTGGTCTTAGAGAGAGAATTAAGGACCTGTTCCCTAGTGATAGTAGGACGGGTTATATTTGATGATATTTCCTGAGGGAAGGTTGAGGAACTTTGGCAAAAGGTGATCTATATAAACTGTCTAGATAGCTCTGTAGTACCTGAAAGATTTTGTGGAGAGGGCTGAAGATCATCTTGAAGCTGATCATTCCTGTTTCCTTATGAAATCATGAATAGTAAAAGGACCGCCTATCTCCAAATCTGGAGAAGAAGTGCAGGTAGGGGCCACACAGCATGAAAAGAAAGTTTAATGAAGTACAGTTAGGTTTCCCATACCTAAACAATACTAGAACCATAATGTTGGGGGAAAAGAAAAAAATCTAAGGATTGAGAAACTGTAGGAGAAGGTGGAATTTGCCTCCCAAAAAAGTTATTTGCTTCTGGAGTGGAACTCACATTTCTAATGCTTTGCAAAGTTATGCACAAAAGACTAGGTGTTTGTAGCACAGATGTTGACCAAGGACATACTTGTAACACATATTAAAGGTACATCCCTAGTGGAATACCCTGCACTACACTGGTCAAGTGTAGGTTAATTTGGGTCAATATTTCATCACTGAATGCTTAAAAACAAATGATGAATAATCGACCCCATGTAAGCAAAAGCTTGCAATCTCGAACGCTCAGAATAGCAATTTTTTTCCAAGAAAAAAAATTGAAAGAATACATAGTGTGGAGGGCTTCGCACCCCGCACTCCCCTACTTAAAATATACCAACTCCGAGATCGCACTACAGTGCCGAAAACGGCAAAGTAACGGTAGCGGCCAAGCAAATTCTTTCCCTGGGAAAGAATTCACTTATAAGCCGCTTCGCTATTTTGCATTTTCATTGTTTTAAGTTCGACCAAGATGCATTCGATAGAATGCGTCTTCGGTCATCTAATAGCAACCCGTTAATTTTATAGTGAAAAAATAATGTAGCATACGTATCATACTGTAGACAGTGAGTATTCTATCTTGGCTAGGTCTTTCCTGTCATTTTAACTGAAAGGTTTGTCTAGATGACACCTTTCTACCCTTTGGTTTCAATCTTAATTGGGACATTTTGCAGGCATCCTAATGTTTACAGCCATCAGGTTTAATACTAAGCTTTTAAAGTATAGCCAAGCAATCCATTTATGCTGCACTAAAGGGTTAAAAAAGCCAAAACATGCATGTTTACAGATTTGTCCTGAATGTACTCACAAATATTAAAAAAATAAAAAGTCACAGGCATTCGGAAGCCATGCAAATTAAACACTGGTATGTCCTTAAGGGATTATTTGCATTTATCCCGTGGGCCTTCACTACAGGACATTTAAGGTACTGCACAGTTAAGACTCTACTTTGGCTGGGTGTTTCTTGCAGATTTTACAGTAACACGTTAGGTAGATTAGTATTTCTTCCTAGAGAACGGATAATTAGTAGTAGAGGAATGCATAAGCTTTGGAAGATGGAATGAGGGTTTTGGTCCAACCAACTTTATATGGCAACACCTGGAAGTGAAGTGCTCTGTTTCTGCAGGAAGAGAACACTGAATTATAAAGGGATGGTACTATTCTGGAATCAGATTTGTTTACCTGATGATGACCAACGACTGAAAGAGTCTAACTGTATACAAAATTAACATATTTGAACCCTCAGGACACGATGACTCATTGGAAACTACGTAACACATGGAACGGCAACCAAATGAGTACAAAGTGCAATACTAGAACCTTACCCTGGCATTAATAGAGATGTGTCAAAAAGGCAGAACAGGAGTAATATACAGGGATATGTGGCACGTTAAAGCAGAAGCCACGAAACGGCTGATGTGGACTAGATGCAATAAGGAAAATACACCTCTTTAGACCAATATGAATGGAATCCGGTGTGGACAGTGCGAGGGCTCCACAATAACTTTTCAAATAATGGGACTCCCAGATGTGAATAATATGTGGCTGGTACCTTATCCCTACTAGATTGTTAACAATGGGGAAAAGACAGCATATGCAGGAGAAGCAAACAGAAACTAGCTGATACAATTCATATGTTTTGGGAATATAATGTTATACATGGCTTACGGCGATACTGGATAAGGTTGCTAGAGCGTGCTTCTGGTACTATCTTTACATATTGCAAATTGTGGATTTTGGGCACAGTGAAGCACAAAAAGGCACACCTTAGGAAAGTCCTAAAGATCTACTGGACATTTGCCAGTATACTTACAGTTGTGCAAAATCATACCATATCAGAAGATGTTCTTCGCTTCACTGTTGCAGAATTCTTTACCCAACGGATCTCCTGCCAAGGATAAATATTCAGACAACGTGCCAAAGCCTTTCGTACTTATAGGCATCGTATATCACACATATGCTCCCTGCACATGGTCTAGGGCATAAAGCTGACATACGGACTCACACGCTTAGAACTGAAAAAGACCCAGAAGGAACATAATGTCCTTAGGGACAAGGAGAAAGTACAGTTGTGTACACTTACCATAAATGTAGATGTCTGAGTGTATTCACTGTTGCAGTCATTACATTTGGGTAATGTGCTGCCAGGTTCACCTCAGTCGGCCTGAATTCCAAAGTCTTGGGTCCTGCGTCTGTTGCTGTCTCCTCCTCCATGACATCAGGTCATCAGGGGTATAAAACATGCAGCCGACAACATTTTATTCAGTTTTTCTTGCCCCAGATGTCAGGTGCCCCCAAATGGGGAGCAAAAAAAAAAAAAAAAAAAAAATATATATATATATATATAAATTAACTGCAATATATATGAAAATGCAATTGTAGCAACATAAACTTTACCTTCATCTAAAAGCAAATACACCACAAAGGCTTTAGAGTATAGTGAAGGAAAGAAAAGGTATAGAAAGGGGGATGGCGGGTGGGTAACCCGGACTGCAACAGTGAATTTGAACATCTACATTTATGGCAAGTGTACACAACTGTACTATGGTCTTCATGTTTCACTGTTGCAGTCATTACATTTGGGTAGAATCCCAAAGCTTTGGATCGGAGGCTGGAACTAAATAGCATTAGGAGCGGCTATAAGGCCCCGCAGAACTGCAGTGGCAAAGCCTGCCCTGGTCTTAGAGAAGAGAGGCAAATGATAATGCTTTGTAAAGGTATGAAGAGAGCTCCAAGTAGTAGCTTCTAGAATGTCTTTGGTTGGAACTCCTCTGAGAAAGGCTGCTGAGGTAGAGGCAGCCCTGGTGGAATGTGACCTGATTCCCTTGGGCACCGGTTTACCATGATGCAAGTAGCAGAAACAAATGCAGTGGCTTATCCACTTTGAAATAGTCTGCTTTGATATAGCCTTCCCCTCTGATCCTGCAGCAAATGCCACCAGTAGTTGCTCAGACTTTCTTAGAGATTTGGTCCTGTTTAAGTAGAATCTTAGTTGTCTGTGTACGTCCAAGGAATGCAAAATCCACTCCCCCTTCCGCGGATTTGGGTAAAATGTTGGCAGGTGAATAGTTTGGTTAAGAGCCACACTGGATACCACCTTAGGCATAAAGGAAGGATTGGTCCTGAAGGACACCCTGTCCAGGTAAAGTGTAATAAAAGGGTCCAAAGCCATGAGGGCCTGTAGTTCTGAAACCCTTCTTGCTGAAGTGATTGCCAGAAGGAAAGCTGTTTTCCAAGATAAAAATTTTATATCTGCAGTAGCTGCTGGTTCAAAAGGAGGCAGGGTGAGCTTTTCCAACACAAAATTGAGGTCTCATGCAGGAGTTGGTGATCTTCTGGGAGGCCTTAAATGTATGGCCCCTCTAAGATACTGTTTTAGCAGAGGATGAGAAAAGATGGGAGGCTCTGTGTTGTAATGTGCCGAGATGGCAGAGGCATGGATTTTTATTGAAGGAAAAGATAGGCCCTTGTCAAGCATCTCAGTCAAATATTGTAAAATCTGAGGAATATTTGGCTTTGCTGTGTCCGTTCCTTGTGCTTGGTTCCAAGCACAGAATCTCTTCCATTTATCAGCATAAGATTTTCTAGTACTAGGCCTTCTGGCTTCCAAAATGACATCCATCACAGATTTACTGAGAGGTGTTGTTTGAATAATTACATGATCAGCCATGCTGCCAGGTTCAGAGTTTGGATCTGTTTGTATAGAATTTGATTGCTCTGCTAAGACAGTAGATAAGGTATTTGAGGCCAGTACCAAGGAGGGAGTTGAGACATATTCCTTAGAATTGGGTACCAGTGCTGGCGAGGCCAGTCCGGGGCAATTAGGATAATTTTTGGTTTTACCTGTCTGACCTTTAGTAAGACCTTGGGGAGAAGAGGCAGAGGAGGAAAGGCGTAGACTGATAGGTTTTTCCAACTGAAGGATAGGGCATCCACTTTCCATGCTTGTCTGTGATAAGTCCTTGTGCAGAATTTGTCCAGTTGAAAACTTTGGGGAAAGGCAAATAGATCTATGTCTGGGCTTCCCCATTTCTGTGTTAACATGCTGAAGATTTGTGGATCCAGTTTCCATTTGTGCGGGTCCATAAGATTTCTGCTTAGGTCGTCTGTCAGAGTATTTTATTTTCCTGGCAGGAATTGAGCTTGAAGATGTACTTGGTAAGTCAAGGCTGTGTCCCACAATGCCATGGCTAGTCTGCAAAGGGGGGAGGAATGTGTACCCCCCTGCTTATTTATGTACCACATAACCATGGTGTCCATCTTTATCAGTAGTTGTCCTGGATGAAGTAAGTCCTTGAAGGCTGTCAGGGCATTCTGAACAGCTAACATCTCTTTTTGGTTGATATGCAGATGCATTTGTTTTGGGTTCCATATGCCCTGAATGCATATCCTCGCCAGGTGGGCCCCACATGCATAGTCTGATGTCTGTAGTTAGGGTTTGGGTGGCAGGGTGCAGAGTGAAAGACCGTCCCTTGTTCTGGTGACATGTCTCTGCCCACCAAAGAAACTCTGTTGCAGGCAGGGAATGAGCGGAATCATTGTTTCCAGACTGTGACAATGTTGACTCCTTAAACGTTTTAGATACCATTGTAGTTTCCTCATATGCAGTCTTGTATATGGAATTAGTAGAATGCAGGATGCCATGAACCCCAAAGCCTGCAGAATTTGTCTTGCAGATAACTGTTTTTTTTTTTGGCATCTGTTTGAAGTAGTCAGTCAGTTGCCTTTGTCTGGCGTAAGGTAAGCCATCCGGGCAGTTGTATTCAAGCTTGCACCCAGGAATGTAATTTTTTGAGAGAGTACCAGTGGTGATTTATTTTCGTTTATTGTGTACCGAATGTTAGAAGCCTTTTTACAAACCCCAGATGTTGAAGAATGTCCTTGTTTTCTGATTGAATGAGACAGTCGTCCAAGTAAGGATAGATTTGTATGCGTCTTTGTCTGCAAAATGCAATTACTGGTGCCAGGCACTTTGTAAAGACGCTGGGCGCAGTAGATAAGCCAAAGGGCAGTGCAGAGACTTGGTAATGCATAAAATCTGAGTTGAAGCGGAGGTATCTTCTGCACGATTGCCTTATTGGGATATGCAGGTTATGCCTCTTAAGTCTAGGGTCACTAACCAAACATTCTTGCCCAGCATAGGCAGTGGCTGTTGTAAAGTCAGCATTTTGAATTTTGGGATGTCCAAGAATGTGTTCAAAATCGATTAGTCCAGTATTGGACACCAGGCATTGTCTTTTCTGGGTAACAGGAACAGTCTTGAATAAAAACCTTGTCCTTTTTCCTGTTCTGGTACTGGTTGAATAGCCCCCATATCCATGAGGGACATAACTTGTTTCTGAGCCTATGCCCATTGATTTTGTGGTAGATCTGGCCAACCATGGAATTGGCAAGGTATGGAAATGAAATCTTTACCCCTGTGATACTATGTTTAATACCCACTTGTCCTGGGCTATTAACTGCCAATTTTGAGCATGAAGTGCTATTTTTCCCCCCAAGGGGGCTGCCAAAAGATAAGTGCTTGGTGATGGTAGAGAGAAGTCATTGAGACTGCTTACTGTAGGGTTGTGCTTTGTTTTTCTCCAGATTTGGAGGTAGAGGCACCCCATTGCTTTGACCTGTAAGAACCCTGTGATTGATATCTACAGCCTTTTGAGTGCCTGGATTTGCCTTATGAGGCTCTGTTGGACACAGGAAAGGTCCAATTTTTAGTAGGCCAGTGTTTACTGAACCTGGGAAGCTAAACTTGTAAGAAATATTTTACAGTTTGCATAGATTTAGCTTTGTCTTCCATTTTCTTTAAAACCTCTTCTGCCTTATTACCAAACAGAATATCATGCTGTAAAGGTGCATCCAGCAATTTAGCTTTAACATGATCAGGCAAATTTTGTTCCTTTAACCAGGCATGCCTCCTAATCACAGATTCAGTAACTGTGGCCCTGCAGGAGGCCTCTAAGGAATCAAAACCACATTGCAAAGTATGCTTTCCAACTTGCTCAGCTGCATGCAATAATTCCTGCAATTCTTTATTTTCTGCACATTCTGAAATCAACATCATTTTCTGTTTCAGCAATCCTATAACATGTTGTTGGTACTTAAGCATATGAAATTGACAGTTTGAGACCCTGACTGCCAAGGTTGCAGATGTATAAACTTTTTTCCCCATCTGTCTAGTGCCCTTGAATCTGTCAGAGGGGTTAGGATTGTTTTGCTGTTGAGGACTTAACTCCCTTTGGACCCTGTGAAATAGTTTCAGGATCAACAGCAGGGTTTCTAAATAAAAATTTATGAGAGTCAGGGACCCTGTAATATCTGTCAGGCTTACTGGGAGCCGCAGGTAAGGAGTCAGGGGTCCCGAAAACACATCATCCACAATGTCTAAAACAGGGGGAATGGCTAAGGGCTTGTGCTGAGGGAGAAGGAAATCCCTGAGCCTCTTTTTTGATTCTGAGAAGTCTTGACTCTCCCAGTAAAAATGCACCATCAAAGTATGCAAGGTTTCTCCAAATGAATAATCCTCTGGAGGAGATGCAGATGGAATAGACTCCTCAGCATCAGAATCCTCATAGGGAGGTATAGATAATTCCTGATCAGAAGAGGAATCAGAAGGAATAGAAACCTGATCTGAAGATTCATAATCGGTGTCTTGCCTAGGCCTCTTATCTGGAGGGGGATGGGTACCCCTGATCAAGGTAATAAGGTCTTCAGCCATTTTGATTATCTGTTTTTTAGGCATCGAGGCCTGTGCACATGGCTCATGAGTCGTTTTTTTTTTAGTTTTAGAAGTTGCCTTTGGTTTTGCAGCTGTCGTCTGTTTGATATATAAATGTTGAGGTCTTAATACACCCTCAAAAGCTGGTGCCTTCTCAGTGGCTCCGGACCCATCCGAGGGAGATATATCCATCGGTCCAATACCTTGAGTATCTTGCGGCATTGCCTGACTCCACATGGGTGTC
This sequence comes from Protopterus annectens, assembly GCF_019279795.1. Taxonomy (NCBI): domain Eukaryota; kingdom Metazoa; phylum Chordata; order Ceratodontiformes; family Protopteridae; genus Protopterus; species Protopterus annectens. Next base: position 1,135,384,326 of record NC_056748.1, on the reverse strand, counting down.
GGTAGAGGCCTGCGACTCAAAGGTAGCGGGTATCAGGGGCTGCGAAAGCACCTCATTGATTACTGGCGAACCGGCGACTGGCTTAGGAGAAGCCTCATCGATTTTGGATCTCGACTGCCTTTCTCTGTCCCTTTATTTGTGTTTTTTATGTACTCCGGTAGTCGGATTGCTATCCGATGACATTTCTGGGTAGTTAAATCCGTTTCCAAAATATTTTGATGCAAAAATATACCGACGCTTAATAGTGCGTTGGTTAAATCTAGCACAAAACCGACAGCCAGGCACGCTGTGATCAGGGCCTAGGCAAGGAATACAGTATAAATGGAAATCCTTATGAGGTATTTGCTTCCCACAAGTAATACAATTATTAACTTTTTCTGACATTGGTAAAAAGCAAGAAAAAGTTTCAACGGGTACTTAGCTTTAGTGAAGACTTCGGTTCTGAAACTCAAACTCGAATATTTCAGTAGTCGGCCGACCGGCACTTGCGAACTGCTTCTGCTTCGGGCACTGCGCGGCAAGAAATGGCGTCGGCTGCATGTTTTATACCCCTGACGGCCTGACGTCATGGAAGAGGAGACAGCAACCGACGCAGGACCCAAGACTTTGGAATTCAGACCGACTGAGGGCAACCTGCCAGCAGATTACCCTAATGTAATGACTGCAACAGTGAAACACGAAGAACATCGCTTGAGTGGGAACTGAAGCTTAAAAAGGAAGCCCCAGGTCGACAGAAAGTTGATGAACCCACCACTGAAGCATGAGCTTATGACAGGGAATAAAAGGTAACGGGAACTCCAGCAGGTAGCAATAGTGAAGCTACAACAATATGTGGTACCACTGAAGATTCCTTATATATAGTCTGGTGACAGGGAGTATGGGAATGGTAAAAGCCATGAACCAGAGCACCCTGAGAAATTCCCTGGCCATGACTGACACCAGAGAAAGAAAAGGTTGAAAAAAAGTTATTCAAGAGAGACCCTTGAAGGACAGGCAGAGATGCCAGCAGGGTAACTGCCTGAAGTCTGCAGCCAAGGAAAATGTGATCCTGGGAAGGTATCCGAACTGATTTCTGGAAGGTATGGTGAACCCCAGACTCTAACAGGGAAGTAAGTAAATTTGAGATCCTGAAGCAGAGAACTGAGGGAGGGAGAGCTTGAATAAGCAGATCATCTAGACAGGGAAAGATCTGAATACCACAAATGCTGCAAAAAGCAATGACAAGAGTGAGACATTTGGTTAACACTCTAGGGGCAGCGGAAAGGTCAAAGGGCAAAGCAGAGAAATGAAGATACAAGGAAGAGACAGAGAAACATTGACATTTCCTGAAAAGGGTATAGACAGGGATGTGAAGTTACGCATCCTTGAGAACCAGAGATACCAGAAAGGCTGGGGGTAGAAGAGGAAGTAATGTCTGCGAGATAACACCCAAAAGGAAGGATTCTGCGAGATAACACCCAAAAGGAAGGAATCTTGAGGAAGGTATTCAGCATGGAAAGATCCAGAATTGGTCTCTATGTGCCCTCTTTTCAAGTGACCAAAATAAGCAGTATCAAAAGGAGCCCGAGTTAATTTTTCAAGTAAACGTTGAGGTCTAAAATCCCTTCTCGACTTGAGCAGGAGGCACAACTTGAATGGTGCCCTGAGACAAGAGAGAGTGAAGAACCCCTGGGAAATGAGAGAGCTGTTCCAAAGGAGGCTAATGAATTCCTGAAAAGGGAGGAAGGGTCTTCCAAACCATGCTCCTGATAAATAATGGACAGAACCCAAGAGCCTGAAGTGATCAGTAGCCAGTTTGGAATAGACAGGGACAGACAAGGGATCCTGGCTAAGGGAAGGAGGAAGCAAACTGTCAAATAGAACCCAGCTTGTCCTGGAAAGCAGTTTTTGGGTGGCAGGAGTCTGAATAGACTTAATAGGAGGCACATACCTAGAAATCTTCTTGCCCTTAGGAGGTGGGAGAGATTGCTTAAGAACAAATGCAGACTTAGAGCGATAATTCCTCTGAAATTTGGTAATAGGAGAAACAAAAATATGTTTCAGTTCCTGCAAGACTTTGTCCTTATCCTGGAAAGACTTGAAAAGTTCAGCAACAGCAGCATCAGATCCACAAAGAGCTTTCTAATGTCATCAGGCAAAGCCTGAAGATGAAAACCAGCAATGCCTCATTACAGAATCAAAGGCAGCAGCCTTGGAAGAGGCATCAGCTGCATCATGGCTGCATTTCATGGAGAGGCATGCAACGAAGAAGTAGAGCCCAGCAGGGAAAAGGCCAAAGCCGTCAGGAAGGTCAGAAACCACCTTAGAAACCTGAGAAATGGCAGCCAAGACATATCTGGTCATACGAGTTTGACCCCTCAGTATTTTGTTGTACACTGTTCTTCCTATATTACTCCTCTCTAATGTTTATATTCCCTGACTCAGACTAACTCCTCAGCATTTGGTTTTCTTTTTGCACTGTTCTTCTTATATTACTCCTCTCTATTGCCCATATTCCCTGCTCCTTTCCCTTGGAACTTATAATCTGATAATAACTCTATAATTTTTATACTACTTGTTTAATCTGGTGAGGCTACAACCCTACTCCCTAAGTAAAAATACATATTGTTTTACCTTCTGCGATGATGACCATGTATTATAATGTGTAATACCTGTGACTAACCATCTCCACCACATTATTTGTGCTGTTATTTGCTCTTGTTCATTTTAACTCCATTTGAATTGCTGTTACTTACTTTGTTCATTTCAGTTCAACTGTATCCCTGTTTACTATGTAACCTATTATACTTTTTATACATTCTATGATAATACTGTTTACTATGCAACTTGGAGCTTTTCTCCCCAGGCCTCTGTCAAGAATGGGCCTTTTCTGGCTCAGATGGACACTCTCGGTAAACAAATTAAAAATAAATAAATGATGGCCCTAAAGGATAAAGTGGAAAAAGTATAAACTTTCTTGCCCAGCGTTTTCATAGCCCTACTATCCTTAACAGAAGGCAGCTGTTTGATACAGTGCTATAACTTGGATGGCTCGTCAGAGGAGACTGACAGCAGAGAAGGGTCAGCAAAAGGGCATTTATAAAAAAATTTGCACTCCTCAGGCGCTTCATAGAAAATATCTGGCATCTTAGCTGCAGGTGGCTGCCAGTCAGGTGTTATAGACACTGCTGAGAAAGTATCCAGAAGGGCAGCGAGAACAGGAGGAACAGCAGATGGCTTAGGAGACTCCATCTTTAGGAGCTCATATCATCTTTTTTGAATCTCAAAGGCTTTAGAACAATTCCACTTAAAATAATCCATCATACAGGCAATGGTATTCCCAAAGGAGAGCTTCTTTGGGGGGAAATTAAGCTTATGGAATCCTCCCCCTATGAACCGTAGTCTAAGTGGGAAGGGATTTTGGAGGAATAATCCAAAGATTCTTCCCCTAGTCCAGGTTCTCCTCTGAAGGAATCTAATTCCCTAGACCTCTTGAGTGCAGTAGAAAACAAGGGAGGAGCAAGAACAGAGACCGTTAAGGAGGCTTCAAGAACATGAAATTATTAAATGAACCTGGAGTGAAATCTTGCCATTCACAATGGGGATCCTTAACAACAAGGGAAATGCTTTATTTTTCTTCAGGACGTCTGCTTGAAACACCCTAGGAGAGTCAGACCCCTAGCATGACCTAATAATGGTGGTAGGAATCCCATCTCTAACTATGATCTGAGGAATCCCCCTTGGTCCTTTGGATATAATCAGCTAAGGCTATAGGGGAATCTGAAGCAACCACTGGACGGTCCTCCAGGCTTTCACCAGCCGTGAGAGACATCTGGGGGAGGTTGGACAGCAGCTGGATTGGACCTAACCTTTTTGAACATCTCCTTGACAGACAACTGGCCCCTCAGGACATGAGGATTCTGCCATAGCACTTTGACCAACAACTTAATATAAGAGTTCTCAAGGTTTATTGACAAGGAGGAGAGATGACTACAAAGGGTCTTAAGCACAAATACCTGTCAGACCACTAAGATAGATCATGAAAAGCACCCAAACAGAAGGGAGACTGTCGTGATGGTCTTTATGGTGAATCTCAGTGACATTTTCCCTTTCTGGATGACATGAACATAATAACCACAAAAAAGAGAAGAGAAAAAAAACAGGGCACTTATCTGAAAATAAGCTTGGTAACCAGCACAGCAGAAGGGTGTTCAGACAGACGTTCAGCAATGGCTTTCAGACTGGTGGCAAAATTCTGAGAAATCATGTCTCTGTATGTCACCTTTATGCCCTACACCTTGCATGGGGAGCATGTGTTTGACATACGACACCTTTAAGTGCCAAAGGCTTTGGTATACTGGCCAGACCATTGGACTATTCTTGGAGGAGACCCATTAGGTAAAGAACACCAACAGTGATATGGAAGAACATCTATCTGTATACCAAATGATGTGCTCTACAACATTAAATACTAAAGACAAACAGTCCATATTCGTACATTTAGGAAGAATAATTTATTTATTTATGAATCCTGTTATGTCTTATACAATTCCACAAAACTGGAAAGATATGTTCTCAGGATCTGGTTTCTTTTGCAATTAGTCAGGTTATGTCATAAATAATCTGATGTTGTCCCCTTCATTTCATTAACCTGTGGGTATTGGTTCTGATCCTCAGAACAAATCGGCCCTTTTTTTTCCAGCTTGAGCTTCCTGACGAGCTCCTCCCTATACCCACAATGCCCCGCCCCCACAACATACCTCATTTGCCGTGCATTGCTTCAGCACCAAGTTTCCCTGGCTCTTGAGCTTCCTCCAGTGAAAGTTAGTTTGTTGGGTTCTTGTCCGTGCTTTTTCTCTGACATTCTCCCTCTTCTCTAAGACATACAAGTGTTTGTGGTTGCGATTTCTCTAGATTAAACTCAACTTCAATCTTTCTCATTTAGTTGGGTTTCTGTGGCTAGTCCTCCCTTTTCCATAAGAAAAAAAAAAAAAAAAAAAACTTTTCTTTCTCCTTATCTTTTTCTTTACTGATGTCAGAGAAACCTCAAAGTTTCAAAAAATGCGCTTCCTGTGGGAGGAAGATTCCCTTTGTCTGACACCCACAGGGAGTGTTGTTTATTGCTTGGGGCTTTCTCATTTTGAGGTCCCTTGTGTGATTTGTTAGGCCTTCCACCCCTGGGCTCTGGCGGACAGGAGGAGTAAGCTGGCCCTTAAAGGTTTGCTGCCTCTTTCCACCATCTCGGAGGTACAGTCAACTTCAGGGGTAAACCCCCTCCTAAGAGGCCTAATGACACCTGGGTGAGCAGGAAGCACTCTCCCATGTTAGGTCCTCGGAGTCACCTAAAAAGGCTCCGAAGTTGTCTGACCTGACTTGGTCGGCACCAAGCTCAGTTCCAACCTTTTTTCCTCCACTTGGTCACCCTCCGTTGTCCCGGGGCCAAGTTACTTGCCACCAGCTCCTAATGTGAGGGCTCAAAGCTCGGCTCCAACAGTGCAGCTTCCTAGACCTCTGTCCCGATCTCCGAAAAGATCCTTGAGATCCCTGTCATCAGCATCTTCCAGGTATTCCCGAAGCCTGTTCTAAAAGGATGTCGGCAGAATGATGAGGCAATTCCTCGAGGCTCAGATTCAGATGTGGCTTGTTTCTGCTCCGTCCACATCTAGTCCCTTGAGATGCTCACCGTTCTGCCCTTTGGCTCCTTCTCCAATCCATCCTTTGGTTTCGGAGTCTTCAGGTTCCATTGGTCTCTAGTGCCGAGGTATCGAATAAGACAGAGATCTCTTCGCCTCCGACGGTTTCCTGACTTGCTCAGCTCTGATGGCTTTGGTGCAGTGTGCGTCTCAGAGTTGTAGCGTCGAGGTTGGTTTCTGGGGGATGACATCGACTTCAAAGCTTTATAAGTCTTTTTTTCCCATTGGAGTTTCATCCTTTGATAGCTCAGCTCTGACTCCCCTTTGGAGCAGAAGGCTCAAGCTCTCCATGAGGTGTTGGCTCTGGTGGCTTTGGCCTCGATGGGACAGCACTTGGTGGTTTGGAGCCCTTCAGCTTTCAAAATGGTGGACAGGGTTCCTCCCATCCAGGGAGATCCTCTGCTCTCTCTGCCATGGTACCTCCCCGCACTCATACTGGTCTGGTGCCTGAGGCCTCTGTTTGCAGCATGGACAGCTGGTCCTCCAAAGCTTTCACTCTTTACCCACAATGGAACCCCAGAAATCATCTGATACCTCCGCAGAGCGTCCCACAGAGGAAGTCCCTCGGAAGAGGCTATGTAAAAGGAAGCACATTGATTCCCCTACGGAATCAGTTACCATGAACACAGATTTCGAGGAAGGAGAAGGGTCCCCAAACTCACCACCCATCTTCTTTGGAGACATTTTAGGAATCCTGTGCCAGGGGGGTGGTTGGTCAGCCCATAACCCTGCCCCGGAGGAAAAGGTGCTGTGGGAAGTTTTCGGGTCCGGACCATCTATTACCGGAGTGCCCCCCCAGCTGACCCGCTGATCCAGCTGGTGTCTTCCAGGGCTTGGAAGGAACCAGACACAGTAGAGCCAATCACAAAACGAGCGGACAAGATTCTCAGCGGCCCCACAGATAAGTTGTTTTGGACCTTAGGTATCCCTGTAGATGCCATGGTTGCTGCAGCAGCCACCAAGAAGGAGCTTGCCCAGGAGAGCTCCTCTTTCCATCCCCGAATAGAGAATCCTGGGCACTGGACAGACTTGGTAAAAGAGTTTACATCTCTTCCACATTCACCTTGAGGGCATTAAACTACTTGTCTCACTTTATGAGGCCACAAAGGGACTTGGAATTTTCGAGCTCAACCCCAGGGTGCATGTATACCGAGGATCAGAAAACCTTTTCCTCCAGAATCGCCACCCTACAGTCACTAGCCAATGCATCCATGAAGTTGATTTCCCATGCTGCACAGGGTACTTTAAGGGCTGCCGGTTCGGGCATTGCCATGAGGCGTCATGCCTGGGTGAGGCTGTGCAGTTTTGTGCAACCTTTCAAACAAGCCTTTATTAACGCCCCCTTTGATGGCTCCACCTTGTTTGGCCCAACTGTTTGTTAGCCTCTCTCCCGGAGAGAGGACAGAAAGACCTTGTTTGCTGTTGAAATACGTTTCTCTAACCCACAAAGGACCTTCTACAGGATCCAGTGTGGGAGTAAGACAATGTGGTTTCGAAAGTCACAGGGTCCTTTTCAGGACACACGTGGAGAATCCCCTCCCCCGGGGGGAAGGGGAAGAATAAGCAAAATAGAAGATGCCGCCCACATGGTCGAAAGATTCCACAAAATCAGGGGTCACAAGAAATCTCTCAGGACAAGCCCTTACAACGATCCTGAACAGTTGCCCGACTGTCCTCCTCTGGAAGCAGTCTGGGGGTCGATTCTCCTTGCATCCTGAAGCCTGGGAGGCCATCACAAGCGACAAATGGGTGCCAAGGATCATATCCAGAGGATACTTCATTCCCTTTCTGGAAATTCTCAAGAAAAAACATTACATTTTCCATCCAATCAGAGGGAGGACGTGGCCCATGAAAAAGAAAAGCTTTTGCAAAAGAGTCACCCAAGAGGACCCCCCCCCCCCCGATCAAGTCAGATTGGGCTTTTACTCCAGATTCTTTTTAGTCCTCAAAGACAGGGGACTTGAGACTTATTCAGGATCTGACCTCTCTGAACAAATCAAATCACACGAAGTTCAGGATGGTCAAAATTCAGTCCATCCTGCCTCTCTCGGGGGCGAACGAATGGATATGCTTTGTAGACCTGAAGGATGCGTACTACTACTATATAAAAATGGACAGATGCTCCAAGCAATTCCTACGTTTCAGGCTGGGAGACAGTCATTACCAGTTCAGGTCACTCCCTTTTGGTCTCACCACAGCCCCCAGTGTGTTCACCAAATGCTTGCCAGTGGTGGGAGTGCATCTCAGATTGCAGGGCTACCAGATTTTTCTCTATCTGGATGACTGGCATCTAACCTCTCCAACCAAACATTAATTCATTCAAGCCAGAGACTACTTACTACAGCTGGCCCAAACTCTAGGGAAAACTATCAACAAGCAGAAATCACAGCTGGATCTGGTTCGGTTCATTGGGGCTCATCTGATGACAAGGACATCCTGTGCTTATCTGATGATGGACAGGGTAACGAATCTATGAAGCCATATCAGAGAAATTCTAAACATACCTTGGCCTCCAGCCAGTTTAGTTCAAAGGGCATTGGGTTCAATGGTACCACGTTAATTCTCCTGCCCATGGCTCATTTCCACATGAGGATATTGCAATGGACGTTTGCAGTTTAATGGTCGCACCTCAGGAATCCTGTCAGTCTTCCCATAAAACTGTAACAAGTGTGCAAGGAATCTCTGCTTTGGTGGCTTCACACGGCAGACATTACACAAGGACGTCCGTTTATCCTTTCACCTTCAAACACCATGTTGACCATGGACGCCTCCCACCTAGGGTGTGTGTGTGTGGGGGGGCATTATCCGAGTTGAACAGTCCAAGGTTGTGGACGTTCCAGGAGACCAAGTTGCATATCAATATACTGGATATGATAGCGGTTCTTCTAGCATTGAACTTGACAGCTTTCTACCGCTGGAGACTATTGTAATTAAAAAGGACATGTCAGTAGTATGTTACATCAACAAACATGAAGGAACCAGGCTCTACCCGCTATGTCCAGAGGTGATGAGGATTTGGCAGTGGGGGACCTCTACCAACCACTTTCTGGCAGCAATGCACATTTCAGGAGTCCAACATATTAGCAGACATGCTCAGTCGAGTATTACTGATGCCGCATGAATGGTCGCTGAATTAGTCAATGGCAGACATGATCTTTCACAAATGGGTTCTCCCCTGCTGCAATCTGTTTGCATCCCCTTTCAACAACAAATGCAGCAGGTACTTTGCCTTGATCGCTCTCCTCGGGGATGGTCACCCAGGGACACTCTTGTCCATGTTTGGCCCTCTGGTCTTCTCTATGCCTTTCCTTCTAACCACTAACTGCCAAGTTCTTACAGAAAGCTTTCAGGTTGCAGAGCAAAGTAATCCTCATTGCTTCCTTTTGGCTTCAACAAACCTGGTTGATCTTCCTTTGGTCTCATCGGGTTTGCCCTTCGAACAGGGTGGATCTGGTCTCAGATCTGCTCTCTCTCTCTCTCTCTCACCCATCAGGGCATCTCCATATGGACATACAGGGCCTGAAGATAACTGTATGGTTTCTCCACTTCAGATGATGGCAAGAAATCCCAGGCTTTCTTCCCCCATTTGAGAAATGCTGGTCTACTCAAATGGGTCTTTGACACGTAAGATTTAGAAAAACAAATGGGAAAGATTTTCTATTTGGGCTGAAGAAAAACAAATAGATCCTTTTACAACACCAGTTGCCATAATTCTTGACTTTTTTGCTTCTCTTTTCAATGATGGGGCTAGTTATTCCACTGTCAAAGTCCAGTTAGCAGACATATCCAATTTTCACATTGGCTTTGATCCTTATCCCTTGCTTCTTCTAAGCTTTGTAAAGCATTCTGCCCTTTGGATTTGAGATTTGAGATTTAATGATGATTTTGCAAGCCAGAAAGGCTCATCCAGACTCTGCTACACTTTGCTGTGAAGGAAAGGTTAGTTTGCTTTTATTTTTTGTATTACTGTATTGCCTTTCTATATTTTGAATACTGTAGTTTGTTTTCTTTACCTTGTGTTTTGCTTGAATTCTGTTTTAACAGCATATTAAAACTTCAAAAGAGACCACAGCTCTCTCTGCTCTGAGTCAGGCAGAATTTTTTCCCGCCCTTCCACCCATTTAAGTTGTCTTGTTAAATACCACTGTCTTTCTAGTTGCCCGCCTCTTATGTTAATCTGACCATATATCTAATTTCTCTCTACTTTCACTGGCTTATGTGAGTAATCACAAAATCATAATTTTTTAAATCCCACCCCTTCAATTATTTAAATTTATTGGCCATCCTACAGTATTCCATAGTACCAAAATACAAAAGTGACCACCCCTTTCAATCCATCTTGCTGTTTTAAAAATAGTAACTCTCCACTAAACCTTAACTTTTTAAACAGGTAAAACTCAAGTTACCTACTTTCACATCTAACTTCTCCAGTGCACACTGCAGAGTGCATTCTTTTCAATCTTACCTTTAAGCATCCCTGTGACTAGCACTTTCTCTAATACCTGCTGGAAAGCACTAGGAAGCCTTAAACTCATACAAACACTGAACTCTCCTTGTTAACAAGGAGAAATTAATAGTAGGCACTAAACAGCCTATAATTGCAAAGTACCTTGCTAAGGAAACAGCTCCTATACTTTACAAAGAAAAAAAAAAAAGCCCCAAACCAGGCATGTCCAAGGGTCAGCTTCTGGTGATTTCTCCTGTCCACCTGGTGAATCTGGGCATACTGGGGCAATGCAGCAATTGCCTCATGTACACAGACAACCCTCTCCTCCTACCACCCAACACTACAACCTGTGAGATGCACTTAAATAGCCAAAATGGAAGCAAAGCTCTCTCCACCCAAGATTGTGCTAAACAGTCAAGAGGAGAAGGTTAACACCCACACTACACCTCAAGCAACAAATAGCCCTTCTAAACCCACACCACCAACACCCACATATAGCAACACTAAATCCACATATGCAGAGGCCCTTAACTGTAACCTGCCCAAGCAACAAAGACCTCTGAAGCTGAAACGCAAACAAACACCAATCACAACCAATGTGTCACATAGTTCACAACACCAGTGTGCCACCCAGCAACAGCCCCTAAGGCAAGACAATGTACCTAACACTTTAGTCATAGGTGACTCTATAGTCCGGCACACTGATGTCCCTCTCACCAGGTTGAAAAAGGAGAAAATTACAGTCAGCTGCCTGTCGGGTGCCAGGATCCGCCACATAATGCATGCACTTAAGTCACTCCACAACAAGTACAAATATGACTCTGTCATTGTCCATGTTGGAGTGAATGACTTGAGATGAACCTCCCTGGACTACATGAAAAGAGACATGGAAGAGCTCTCGGATCATGTGGCCCAGGCAGGTATGACCCTAGCCCTGAGTAGCATCCTGCCTTCGCCCAGAATGATACCACAATATAAGGATAAAATGATTGACTTCAACAATTGGCTAAGCTTATGGTGTCATTCAAAGGGGATCCAGTATCTGTCTGCCTGGGATGACATGATTGACAGACCACGATGCTTTGCCAGAGATGGTCTGCACCTGTCGCCCCTGGGATTCGGGTTACTGGCTAAGGCTCTTGCCACCCCTATAGTGCCTTTTTTATGCAAACTTCAAAGGACAAAACCACCACCGTAACAGGTACAAGCATGCAAAATCTGAAGGTAATGCTACTCAATGCTAGAAGTCTAAACCTCAAAATGCACTATCTCGAGGCACTCCTAAAAATGGAGAACATCGATATCTGTGCAGTAACTGAGACCTGGTTCAAGGCTCCAGAGAGCACCCCTGCAATACCAGGCTACAACTCTTACCACACTTTTCGGCCACCAAACCAGGACCGAAACACTAAAGGTGGAGGAGTGTCAATATTCACCAAGGATATTCACACCACCAGGCTAGTTGGCCAACACAATGTGTCTGAAATTCTCCAAGTGCAACTAACACTAGGTAAGACTGCAATCCAAACTGTAGCTTGCTACAGATCCCCACCATACCCCAAGATTCTCACTACACCTTTCTAAACATACTGGAAAATATTAAGATAGAACCAAACACCCTAATACTGGGTGATTTTAACTACCCTGCCATTAACTGGGAAAACTACTCATGTCCCAACACCTTTGCAACGGTTCTTGGAATTCATAAATTCCAACGCCCTGGATCAACTAATCCATAGTCCCACCAGGGCTCCAATATCCTAGACCTGGTCATTACCAACATGGGAAATCAATGCTCCATACCTATGGTCACCCCTCGTTAGTCAGGTCTGACCATAAGCTAATCACCCTTAACATCCACATCCCCCCCCCCCCCCCGTATAGAAACCCCCATAAAAAAACTTCTCCAAAGCCAACTTCATGCTACTCAAGTCAGAAGTGACAAACTTCATGACACCCATGCAGACGGGAACTGAAAGTTCAACTGCTGAATCCTACAACTAAGGCACTGTACGAGCACATCCATTCATGCATGAATCGTGCCACCCCAAATAGAACCAAAATGCTCTCATCCAAAAAAAGGAAGCCAATCTGGTGGTCCCCAGTCATAAACAAACTTTACAACAAAAGGAAGAAACTTTTGCAGAAAAGAGGAAAATCCCAGGATGCAAAAAACTCCCTTACTAGCCCCAGTAAGAAACTGAGATGCCTCATAAAATCCTCCAAAGCTAGTTACGAAAATAAAATTGCCAAAGATTCCAAAGACAACCACAAAGCACTCTATAACTATGTCAAGAATCTAAATGGCAATGCTCAGATCTGCTCTGAGCTAAAACACAATGGCATTAAATATACTGATCCGAAGGATATTGCCAATATCCTGGCAGATCGATTCAGTGCCAACTTCATCCCCCTCTCACCCCCTAAATGGCCCATCTCAACACTGGAAGATTGCCAAATTCCAGTAATAACGGCCACACAGGTACAAAACGCACTCTCTAAAGCCAAGAATACAGCATCCATGGGACCAGATGACATCCCGGGCTGTGTACTACATGAACTACAATATGAACTGGCACCTCACCTAAGTGTCATGTTTAATCATAGCCTCACCTCAGGTTTCATGCCCACTGAGTGGCGCAGAGCTACAGTTATCCCAATCCACAAGGGGGGGATCCACCTTGGATCCCGGAAACTACCGTCCCATCAGTCTGACAAGCCTTATCTGCAAGGCCATGGAGCGTATTATCATGGAAATTATAAACAAAGACATTGGCAACCTTCAAACACTGGACCCCACCCAGTTTGGGTTTGTGAAGGGCTGATCTTGTCTCCTGAACCTGATTGACTTCTTTGAATCAGTCTCCAGAGCCATGGACAAGGGTAAGGTGGTCCACACAGCCTATCTAGACCTTGCCAAGGCCTTTGACACCATCCCCACTCTGGAATCATAGATAAACTTACTAAGTTGGGCATTAATCCCTATGTCACCCAATGGGTTGCTAAATGGCTTACTGATAGAACCCACACTGTAAAAGTAGCCGATTCCAAATCCAGCTCCAGACAAGTGACAAGTGGAGTACCTCAGGGTTCAGTCCTGGGGCCGCTCTTGTTTGGCATCTACTTCTCTGAAGTACAGGTCAACACTAAGGGACTCTGGCTAACAAAGTTTGCAGATGACTGCAAACTGGGAGCCATTATTGAATCCCCAAATGATGTGGATACTCTACAAAAGGGCTTACAGAAACAGATGCTTGGTGCCAGAGCCATGGGCTCAAGCTGTTATCCCCTTTGGGAAAAAACATGTATCCATGAATTACCATATAGGTGGCAGTACACTAAACACAGAAAGTGTGATAAGAGACTTAGGGACACAGGTGGACAGTGGTCTCACCTTCGATAACCACATCGTCACAACAGTCAGGAAATCCTTCTATGTGGCACACCTCATCACGAAGGGCTTTTCATCCAGAAAAAAGGAGGTCATTGTCCCACTGTACTCATCCCTCATTAGACCCATTATAGAATACAACGCCCCATTTGGTATGTACCTCTCAAGACATCTGCAACAACTGGAAAGGCCTCAGAAATACCTCACTAAAAGAATCACAGGCCTAAAGCAGATGCTCTCGCTGACCGCCTTAAAAACTCCAGCTATACTCTGTCGATATCGCCTACTCAGAGGCGATCTCTGCTTAACATACAAAGCCATGTCAAACCCAGAGCTGTTGGACATGCTACACTTAAAGAAATCCCAATCCCTCAGAGCTACACGCTCCAGGGATCTAAACCTTGTCATCACAATAAACAAAACATGCTGGAGGGATAGGTTCCTGACCCAGAGACTCCCCAGACTCTGGAATAGATTGCCCATACATGTCAAGCACAGTGCCTCTTTGGACCTCTTCAAGAGGAACCTTGACGATTGGATGGGAGAAAGGAAATTCACCCCAGGGATCACGTCAGTCGCCCTGCTAGACAGGGGTCAGGAAAGTAAATAATGTGGGAAGAAATAGCCAGGGAATTGTTATGGCTAGGCTTGTATAGGCCCTAGGGCTGATAGCCTAGTACCAACCTATGAACCTGCCATTTGAGCCTGCAGCCACTGTGGTTTTGAAATTCCTTTCCTGGAAAACTCTTTCTAGTAGCTATTACATCTGCAAGAAGTGTGTCTGAACTTCAAGCCCTTTCTTCAAAATTTCCATATTTGATTTTTCACAAGGATAGATTTACCCGGTGTACTAATCTTTCATTTATACCAAAGGTGGCTAAGGAAGGGAACATTAATCAGACCATCAATCTTCCAGTCTTTTTTTCCCAATTATCAAAACAAAAGTGAATATACTCTCCATTTGCTTGATGTTCACAGACAGATTCATTTTTATTTACACAGAACCAAGCCCTTTAGGGAGTGTGATCAGTTGTTTATATCTTTTTCAGTGGCAAAATAAGGTAAATCTATTACCAAACTCTCACTAGCAAGATGGTTGAAAGACTGTATTACATTTTACTCTTCAAAAAACATTCCCTTGCCAGGACAAATTAAGGCCCACTCCACAAGGTCCATGGCTCCTTCTCAGGCTTTTTGGCCTAGAGTTTCAATTGAGGACATTTGTACTACAAGTACTTGTTCTAATCCCCACGTTTATTACCCATTACAAATTGGACATCCCCTCCAGGAGTATAAGAGCTTTTGGCTCTGGTGTTCTTTGGAATATTCTTCCATAAGGGCCACCTTGGATCTTAGTAGTGGGAGACTCTGCCTCACAAGTTAATAAAATGAAGAAGACAACATCAGGAAAATAAGTTACGCTCTTACCAGAACATTCCATCTGTGTTGTCCATCTTCATTTCCATTAACCCTCCCACCCCCACCCCCCCATCCGAGCTCTGTTATTATGTATTTTACTAGTGTAAATATGTTTATGTGCTATGCCTTTTCTGGTACACTCAATTTGCTATACACTGGGGGAATGGGGAGGAGCTCAAGCTGTAAAACTGTGGCTGAGCGGTTCAGAGGATCGGAACCAATACCCACAGGTTAATGGAAATGGACAACACAGATGGAATGTTATGGTAAGACCGTAACTTCTTTTTTATTTGCTCATGTGTTGTTTTCCTTCTTCTCTGCTGAACTACATATATAGTGTAAACAGTTTTTTAGCATGTTAAAACTCATTTATATTTAATCAGTTAATTCTTGTTTTTATGTTGCCACATTTTAAAGATGAGTACCTTGTATAAAATTAAATAAAGAATGCAATATATACAGTAAATCACATTATAGCACACTACAAAAACAGTGTTAAAATCGTGTAGAATCATGTAGGCTTAAAGCTTTTCTAGTTTCCAATCTACAAGGAAGGACTGGAGTCTGGCAAAGAAACCAAAATCTATAGGAATTTAAACCCCGGTATGGTATAGGAATAATCTCTATACCACACTGGGGCATAGAGAAAGTACAGTTGTGTACACTTACCATAAATGTAGATGTTTGAGTGTATTTACTGTTGCAGTCATCACATTTGGGCTATCTGCCTGCAGGTAGCCCTCAGCCGGCCTGAATACCAGAATCTTCGGATTTGTGTCGGATGCTGTCGCTTCTTCCATGACATCAGGTCGTCAGGGGTATAAAACATGCAGCTGACGTCATTACATCAGTTTTTCTTGCCACAGATGTCAGGTGCCCCCACAATAGGAAGCATTTACATGGTATGGTACACCCCCATATCTATATATATATATAGATATATATATATATATATATATATATATATATATATATATATATATATATATATATATATATATATATATATATATATATATATATATATATATATATATATATATATATACCAAACACACACAGACACACACACACACACACACACACACACACACACACACTTATACCTGCACAAAAAAAAAAAAAAAAACCAAAAATAGAAGGAAAGGTAGAGCCAAGAGAAGTCAGGGGCTGGAGGGAGGTAGCAGGACTGCAACAGTGAATACACTCGAACATCTACATTTATGGTAAGTGTACACAACTGTACTATGTTCTTCGTGTTTCACTGTTGCAGTCATCACATTTGGGTTGATTCCCAAAGCTAAGGAAGGGAGGAGGTAGTTAAAGAGGATTAGGGCCAGCTATTAAGCCCTGCAAGACAGCTGTGGCAAATACAGCTCTGTATTTAGAAAAGATAGGCAGGTGGTAATGCTTGGTGAAGGTGTGTACAGAGCTCCAGGTAGCAGCTTCCAGGATGTCCCTGGTAGGGACTCCTCTGAGAAATGAAACAGAGGTAGATGCAGCCCTGGTGGAATGTGATCTTATCCTCTGTAGGGTAGGTTTTCCATGGTGCTTGTAGCAGAAATGAATGCAATGGGCTATCCATTTGGAAATGGTTTGCTTTGAAATGGCCTTCCCCTCTGCCCCTGCAGCAAAGCCAACTAGCAGCTGGTCAGACTTCCTGAGAGGCTTAGTCCTGTCCAAACAGAATCTAAGTTGTCTGTGCACACCCAGAGAATGCAGTATCCATTCCCCTTTGTTTTGTGGCTTAGGGAAAAAAGCAGGCAAATGAATGGATTGGTTTAGGGCCACACTAGACACCACCTTGGGTATAAAGGAAGGATTAGTCCTGAGGGAAACCCTGTCCGCATGGAAGATAATGAAGGGTTCCACTGCCATGAGGGCCTGTAATTCAGACACTCTTCTTGCTGAAGTGATGGCTAGAAGTAAGGCTGTTTTCTAAGAAAGGAATTTCAACTCTGCTGTTGCAGCTGACTCAAAGGGGGGAAAGACTGCACTTTTCCAATACAATGTAAAGGTCCCAGGCTGGAGTGGGAGCTCTCCTGGAGGATCTTAAATTTTTGGCCCCTCTAAGGAATTGTTTTAGCAAAGGGTGAGAGAAGAGGGGTGGCTCAGTATTATAATGTGCTGAAATGGCAGAGGCATGAATCTTAATTGACAAGAAGGATAGGCCCTTGTGGAGCATTTCTGTTAAGTACTCTAGAATATGAGGTAAGCTGGGCATCGTTGTGCCCATCCCCTGAGTCTGGTTCCAGGAACAGTATCTTTTCCACTTTTCAGCATAGGATTTTCTGGTACTAGGCCTCCTTGCCTCCAGAATGATATCCCGCACCTGTTTACTGAGGGATGCTAGAGGAGAGCTCATGGAATTAGCCAGGCTGCAAGGTTCAGGGTTTGAAGCTGAGGGTGCAGAATCTGGCCTGCCTGCTGGGACAGCAAGGAAGGGGTCTGAGGCAGGTGCCATAGGTGCAGCAGTGTCAGAATGCGCAAGAGGGGGTACCAGTGCTGGCGTGGCCAGTCTGGTGCAATCAGTATTGTTCTTGGCTTGTCCTGTTTGATCTTTAGTAGAACCTTCGAGAGGAGAGGCAGAGGGGGAAAGCCATAAACAGAGAGGCTTTCCCAGGTAAAGGACAGGGCATCCACTTTCCAAGCTTGACTGTGGGGAGTTCTGGTGCAGAATTTGTTCAATTGGTAGTTCTGAGGGGAGGCAAACAGGTATACCTCTGGAGTACCCATTTGTTCCTCAAGAGGTTGAATATTTTGGGTTCTAGTTTCCATTCGTGTTGGTCCATGAGATTTCCGCTTGTCGTCTGCCAGTGAATTTAGATTGCCTGGCAGGAACTGTGCCTGTAGGTACACTTGGTAGCTCAAGGCTGTGCTCCACAGAGCCATGGCTAGTCTGCAGAGTGGGTAGGAATGGGTTCCCCCTGCTTATGTACCACATAACTGTGGTGTTGTCTGTCTTTACAAATAGTTGTCCTGGAAGATTAAGCTCTTTGAAGGCTGTCAGAGCATTCTGTACAGCTAACATTTCTTTTTGATTGATATGCAGGTGCATCTGTCTCGGGTTCCATTTGCCCTGAATGCACTGCCCTGCCATGTGAGCCCCCCATGCATAGTCTGATGCGTCTGTTAGGGTTTGGGCGGCAGGGGGTAGAGTGAAAGGGTGTCCCTTGTTGTGGTAGCAGGCCTCTGCCCACCAAAGGAACTCTGTCCTTAGACAAGGAATGATAGGAATCATTATTTCCAGGTCCTGAGAATGTTGACACCATATACTTTTTAGATACCATTGGAGTTTCCTCATATGCTGTCTTGCATATGGAATTAGCAGAATGCAAGGGGCCATGAACCACAGAGCTTGCAGTATTTTCCTTGCAGATAGCTGGGTTTTTGCGGCCAATAGTTTGAAGTAGGTTGTGAAATAAACTTGTTTCTCCGGAGTGAGGAAAGCCATCTGGGAAGTTGTGTTCAAGCTTGCTCCCAGGAATACAATCGGTTGGCAGGGTACTAGGTGAGATTTATTTTCCTTGATAGTGTACCCCAGTGAGGTTAGAATTTTCTTTACAAATGCCAGGTGTTGTAATAGCAAGTCCTGGCTTTCTGCCTGAATCAGACAATCATCCAGGTATGGGTAAATTTGAATATTTCTCTGCCTGCAAAATGCAATGGCTGGAGCTAGACACTTTGTGAACACCCTGGGTGCGGTAGATAAGCCAAAGGGAAGTGCAGAGAACTGAAAGTGCATGGAGCCCGCCCTGAAACGTAGGTAATGTCTGCAGGATTCTCTTATTGGGATGTGCAGGTAAGCTTCGTTTAAGTCTAGGGTTGCCAGCCAGGCATCTTTGGCTAGCATAGGAAGAAGCTGTTGAAGAGTTAGTATTTTGAATTTTGGAACCACCAGAAAGGTGTTGAAAATAGAGAGGTCCAGGATAGGATGCCAGAAGTTTTCTTTTCTGGGTACCAGAAAAAGTCGAATAAAAACCTTGTTCCCTTAGTTCTGCTGGGACAGGTTGAATAGCCCTGAAACTGAGGAGAGAGAACCTGCTGTTGGGCCTCCGCCCACTGATTTGGGGGGGGGGGGTCTGGCCAACCATTTGGGGTTGGTAGTGTGTGGAAGTAGAATCTGTATCCTCAGGAAACTATGTTCAAAACCCATTTGTCTTGGGGTAATGAGTTCTCAGTTCTTTGCATGCAGGGTGAGCTTTCCTCCCAAGGGAGCAAGAAGTTGAGCAGGGCTTGGAAGGGTTAAGGTTAAGTCCTTGTGCCATTTTTCTATAGGGGGGTGGCTTAACTCCCTGCTTTGATCTGTGCATAGCCTGAGACTGAAGTCTTGGTAGTCTGCTGTTCTTGGGTTTGGACGGAGAAGGCCTGGAAGGGACTGGAAAGGACCAGTTCTTTGAAGGCCAATGCCTACTGAATCTGGGAGGCTGTACTTGTAGAAAATCTTTAACAGTTTGCATAGATTTAGCTTTTTCCTCCATCCTTTTGAGGACTTCCTCTGCTTTGTTGCCAAAAAGGCGGTCTTGGTTTAAGGGTGCATCCAGTAATTTAGCTTGAACATGATCTGGCAAGTTTTGTTCCTTAAGCCAAGCATGCCTTCTAAGTACAGACCCAGTGACAGCAGCCCTGCAAGATGCTTCTAAAGCATCAAAACCACATTGCAAAGTATGTTTACCAACTTGTTCTGCAGAATGCATTAAATCTTGCAAGTCTGAGTTCAGCACAGTCAGGAATCATCATTTTCTGTTTAAGTAATGCCATAATATGCTGCTGATACTTTAACATATTAAACTGGCAATTTAAAGCTCTAATGGCCAAAGTAGCAGAAGTGTACACCTTCTTACCCCATCTAAGGCTCTAGAATCTCTATCAGAAGGGGTAGGATTTTTGGCAGCAGTAGCCTTAACGTCTTTTGCCCCTTGGGAAATGGTCTCTGGATCCGCAGTAGGATTTTTGAAGAGGAACTTGTGAGACTCAGGTACTCTATAATACCTGTCAGGTTTTCTGGGAGCTGGAGGTAAAGTGTCTGGGGTAAGGCTAGATTCCAAGAAAACATCATCTACAATAGCCAGAACAGGAGGGATAGCTAGAGGCCTGTGTTGAGGCAGGAGTAAGAATTCCCTAAGTCTCTTTTTGGACTCAGAATAGTCCTGGCTTTCCCAGCGGAAATGCTCCCTAAAGGTATGCAAGGTTTCACTAAAAGAAAATCTTCTGGAGGGGAAGCAGAAGGAATGGAATTCCTCTGCATCAGAATCCTCATAAGTAGATAAGGGCAAATCCTGGTAATCAGAAGGAGCAGAGATATCAGATTCCTGATCAGAAGAATCAGAAAGAAAATCGGTTCTAGGTCTCTTAGAAGGGGAAGGCTGGCTTCCTCTAATTAAGGTAATAAGGTATTCAGCCATTCTGAGCATTTGTTTTTGAGGCATATGGGCCTGAGTCAGTGGTTTGGTCATCGGTTTTCCAGGTGTAGTGCAAGTTTTAGGCCTGAGGAATTCAGTACTCCTAGTTGGAAACGATACCATCGGTTTAATATGAAAGTCTGTAGGCATGAATACACCCTCAGAAGCCGGTGCCTGCGCAGCAGCTCCAGACACATCCAAGGTAGAGACATCTGCAGGTTCCACAGTCGAAGAAGCATCTCGCGGCATACCGGACTCTGAATGGGTCTCAGTAGAGGCCTGCAAATCTGTAGTAATGGGTATCAGGGGCTGCAAAAGTGCCTCACTGAGTATCGGCGGACTGGCGACTAGCTGAACAGAAGCGTCTATGCCAGTTTTTGACCAATGTAGTCTGTCTCTGTCTGTCTTTATCCTTGCATTTTTTTTTTGGAAGATCGGTAGTCAGATGGCTTAACGAAGCCATTTCAGAGTACGGAGATCGAGAACAAAAGTATTTAGCTACAAAAATAACCCAACGACGAATAGTTTGGGCATCTAACAAGGCACAAAACCGACAGCGAGGGACGTTGTGGTCTGGGCCTAAACAGGTGATGCACTATTAATGAAAATCTCTATGAGGTATTTGCTTTCCACAGGCAAGACAATTGTTAATTTTTTCTGACATCAGTTAGAGCAAGAAAAAAGGATCCCCAATGGGGTACTTATCTTTTTTGAAGACTTCGGGTCTGAAACTCAAAAACAAAAATTTCAGAAGTTGGCTGACCGGCACTTGCGAACTGCTTCTGCTTCGGGCACCGCACGGCAAGAAAGTATGATGTAATGGCGTCAGCTGCATGTTTTATACCCGACGAACTGACATCATGGAAGAAGCGACAGCATCCAAAGCAGAAATCCGAAGACTCTGGTATTCAGGCCGGCTGAGGGCTACCTGCAGGCAGATAACCCAAATGTGATGACTGCAACAGTGAAACACGAAGAACATCAACATCTTTCTTATTCTGTTAAAGGCTTCAGACTCCATATCAGGGTGATGTGGTCTCTTGGATCTATGCCATACTGTACAGATCATATAAAACCCTTGAATGCCTAAACAATTTAACTCTCTAGTCACCAATGGGCTAACAGAGTGCATCTACCCCCAACAGCACCAAAGACACAGAATCCAGATACTATCAAACTACAAGAGCCTCTTTGCATACAAGAAGAATGAACCCATGCCTCTTCCTCCACCTCTTTCAAAGGTAGTCATTGTGAAGTTTCTGAGAACAAGGGAAACACTAAAAAGACCAGTCCATAGAGAAATTCAAGATCCTGAAGGATTCTCTAAGGGGGTGTCATTTGAGGAGGTAGCTGTAAGGGACAGGAAGCATCAAGTCACTTATCTATCACTGAGTTAAGACCTTTGGCTCCTCCAAACCCCTTTTCTATGGAGCACAGAATGAAAACCTCTACTAGACGTTGTCTTAGAATGTGCAGACCTGCATTTAACCGATACATATGGGGTTGTGAGCATGTGACAGGCAAATGCTGAAAGTAGGGTGTGACGCTTGGGCACACCTGCCAAAAGCAGCACAAGGATAGATTTCTGAAATGGAACATTTGTGGGCATGAGGCAAAAGTCTCTAAGTAAATGGATCCTATATCAAAATGTCTAACATTCAGGTCCTGACCTGCAAGTCCTGGTGTGGGAGGTCCTGCTAGGACTTCTTCATTCCAAGATATCTTGTTTCCAACTACAAACAACAGGCACAGTTCAGGGGAGTTGAAGAGGCTTTCCCCCATGCAGATGGGTGGTTAATACAGCCTTCCAGTTATTTGACTGGGGAACAGCTATGTTGATACCTTGCAATAAACTCCTCCAATGTGAATGCTGGGATGCACCTCTTACAGGTCTCACCTGGGGCAGGGTGGATGGAAGTGGGTATTAGTCATTTAACCAAAGTAAGGGCAGTGCTGATTAAGAGATATCCCCCCTTCAAAGTAGCTGCAGGAAGTGTGCACCTGTGATGGGTCCCTCATCAGACACAGGTGGAAGACAAGCATGAAACTGACCTAGTTACTAGCTGACGGGGAGCTTTAGATAAGTATGAATAGGAAGATTATCTCAGGCATTGACTCAGCTCCAGGACAGTGCCTGTCATCCGACTACATTGTCTTCATATGGAACTCCAGCTTTGGGCTGTACTAGGATTCCTCTTAATACTTACAGTGGACAGTTTCAGCTGTTATCACCTTGCAGGACTAATATAAGCATGGAATTTCATCCTTATCCATGTTTGGGTGGCAAAGTTAAAATGCTGGCACTTACGATAGGACTGTCATACTTCTGTCAAACAGTTTAGGGAATATCCTAAAAGCCTGTGATCTGATAGCCACACAAATAGATGGCAGAAGTTTTCTAGGTCTCTAATCTACCAACACTGATCGAGATCCAGACTGCATGAGTAGCAGAATATAACCGTGTGCCAAGGGTTAGTCACACACTCCTAGCCCAGTACAACATATTATTGCATACAACAATGGGGAGTGCATATGCCCCAAGCATAGCAGCTTAGAATAAAAAAAAAGCCTTGAATTTAGCATGAGAGAATCTCTCAAAAACATACCCAAGGAGGATTCCAAGCATTACATGTGGGTGATACAGACCTAAACTTAGAAAACAATTAACTGATGCAATGGAAGCTAAATACATAACTGAAGACTATGAAGTCTAAAGATGTTACATGGGAATGCCCACACCACTACATGCTGAAGGAAGTGGCCAGCCATAGCCACAGTAAGGACAGTTCTGGATTTATAATGTTGAAACAACTGTGATTTCTCGTATCCGTTCACATGGGTTTCACTTCTAACAAAGCTGTGGTACTGTTAAGAAACTGCTGCAGAACTGTAATGCCTTACTAAACACACAAGACGACAAAATACAAACCTGTGACTCATCAGATTCCACTACAACACCAGATTGTTGATAGAGTTTTAATGTACTGCACAACGTGTCATGAAATAAAAGTTAACCTTACCTTTGCATGTAGTTTGAAACAGCTGCAAAGTCTCTTCCAGCTTTCCGTTGTTTGACTTGTCCTGAAAATTCATAAAACAAACCTAATATCAAATCCATATATAGAAATGTATGTTAAAAAATACAAAATACATTATGAGAATAAGAGATAACATATTAAAGAAGAGAACCTCATATGCTAGCCCATTTTTTAGTGATTATATACATACGAAAGAGGAAAATAAAAACTTGCATTTTGTATTAAGATATGTTACAACTTATAATTGTATGACTGTTTGTCGAAGCAATAATTAGGAAAAATTGGCGGATTATGATGGCTCAACCTTAGTTACACGCAATACTGGGTAATACAGCCAGACTTGCATATAGGAATATGAATAATTTAAAGAGAAGGTTATGTTATAAAGACTTTGAGGTGAATCTGCTGCACCAAGTAGCATACAATGTGGGAACAATTCCTTGTCATGGATGTAGTTGTTGTTCTGACATTTGTGAGAAAAAAATTTTTGAGCATCCAATAAGCAAGCTAAGATGAGATTAAGCATCAAGCAACTTGTAAAACCATGATGATAGTATACCTTGCCACTTGCACACAATGTCCGGGATTCTATGTTGGAAAATGCTCAAGGTGCTTGAAAGATCGCATCATTGAGCATAAGTCGGACATGAGAAGGAATATTCCTTCTAATGCATTATCACAGCATAAGATGGAAAAGGGAATCTTGCACAGTTTTAAATTTGAAGTTATACATAAAAGTCTGAGGCTTGATGATATAAATAACAAATTGGAGATATCTGAATATAAGTGGATTATAAGACTTGCGGCAGATAGAACACCTGGTTTAAATAATATGGTCACAATTAAACCTATGCTAGATTTTAAGCAAAAGCAATATAAATAGTTGTTTTATTGTTGCTTAAAGTATGCATTTCTGTTACATCTCCCCCTTTTTTATTTATAGTTCAAGCATATATATATTTAAATATATGTCACTATTTCCTTATATAGTGTGGTTAAAAAAAATATATATATTTCCTTTTTTAAAAAATGATTCACCATTTAATTATGTATGTTGCTCTGTCTCTCATTGGATGGCTGTGTCAGATGGTTTGTTTTATTTTATATATATGGTTGTTTTAATTAATTTAATTGAACACTGAAGAAGGGGCATTCCCAAAAGCTTTGTTGTTTTCATCAATAAAGAGCGTTTTTCTACCTATTCATTTTGGCATTGGTGAACATAGGGAATAGCAGAATCCAAACCACGGTTGAACTGTTTTTTGCACCTTAATGTTAAAAAAATTCTCAGTAAAAGTTTTTTTAGAACCAGCAGCTGAATGCTTTAAATATAACAAATATGTATATTTTTAACTATGTGGGCACTCATATGCACAAGATGCAGACACACAAGTAGCAGAGTAGCAGTTGCTAGTCATCCAGCATCTCTGAAGAGAACCATTATATGTACATACAGAGTGACAACAGAAGGACACTTCTGCTGCAGCTGAAGAGAACCATTATATGTACACACAGAGTGACAACAGAAGGACACTCCGCAGCTGAAGAGAACCATTATATGTACACACAGAGTGACAACAGAAGGACACTTCTGCTGTAGCTGAAGAGAACCATTATATGTACACACAGAGTGACAACAGAAGGACACTTCTGTAGCTGAAGAGAACCATTATATGTACATACAGAGTGACAACAGAAGGACACTTCTGCTGTAGCTGAAGAGAACCAATATATGTACATACAGAGTGACAACAGAAGGAGACTTCTGCTGTAGCTGAAGAGAACCATTATATGTACATACAGAGTGACAACAGGAGGAGACTTCTGCTGTAGCTGAAGAGAACCATTATATGTACACACAGAGTGACAACAGAAGGACACTTCTGCTGTAGCTGAAGAGAACCATTATATGTACACACAGAGTGACAACAGAAGGACACTTCTGCTGTAGTGTGGCTAATTTCCTCCAACAGCACCCTGGACCTGCCCCCTCCCTTTTCTTATTCACCAATCCATTACTCTCTTGAATGTTTTAGTGGCTTGCTCCACACTACTCATCTAGGAAAGATATTTCATTTTCTGGCTGCACCTCAAATGATCATTTTCTTCCCATACCCTGTCTAAAGATTTTATAACTGTATGTTGCATATATCACATTCTCTTAGCGGAAGTTCCTTGCATATCCATCTCTTACTAATATGAGCACATATATTATGTTCCCCCTTCCCTACTAATTTCAAGGGAAAATTACCACACACTGCCCAGCCTCTCCCTAAACATAATTTTCCCAAACCCTTAGTCATTTTGGATCCCTTCTATACATCCTAAAAAGCAGTTTAATACCCCTCATCCCTGTAAGGTTTCTAATATCAGACATAATATTGCAGCTTTATTATCATCTGCATCCTACAGCTCAGTAATAGTGCTTCTTTAACCCTGATGTTGTCTGTACCAGTTATATACTCCAGCAGTTTGTTGTCTTTGGCTACTTCTCTCATTCTCTCTCTGACTGTTCCAGAATTATTACAGTAGTCATTGACTAAAGTCTTCCTCTTGGCCAGTTCCTACAAATAACCCTCCCCCAGCTCATATATTAATCCTGGGTTCCGTGTTCCACTGATGTTACATACCTAAATAAATTTTCCTGCCAACCCCAACTTACCCTCCCCAAATGTTACAACACTTAAGGATTTTTTCATCACTTTCTCTCCCATCTTTCAGCTGTACAGACCAAGTACAAAATATAAGTCTATATCCTCCATGCATTTTCTCAAACCTGAAATGTATGACACTGAAAACTGTTATCCTTCCCACATGAATACTCGGTGTTGAATACTAGTCATGTTACACTACAATTACACCTTTGTTAACTCGAATATATTGTATTTCAAACATTTTAATACTATTTACAGCTATGATTCTCAACTGGAAATATTTTATGCTGTTTCCTGTCCTCGTATATAACCTATTTTGTGTTCTGTTCCATTTACTTCTACTCCTAGGTGGAGATTGAAAAAAATGTCCATGTGGATCAATGTTTCAGACCAGTTAACAAAAACATGCAAATAAATACATATACACAGTCAAGACTACTGAATGGGTCTCAAATTTGCTTACAAAATATAGTTCAATTTGGGCCTCAAACTTGCTTACAAAATATACGAAGACATATAGTGAATCAATTTGATATCCTTCTCAACTATAGCAAGCATCATCTGCTCTCGGAGCCTTATTCTTTCTCTCTCTGCTTTTACTGATAGTAAATCTATCACAGGAATCCCAAACTTAGGAATATCTTCTAAAATTTAATATTATATTGTAGAGAACGAATGCATCCTATCTGTTAGTTAATATGTATGTCAGTCTCTTCTATGGAAATTGTATGTCAAAAGTCTGTCCTTTTTGTAAAAAATTGTTCTCTTAGAGCTTTTCTCCCCGGGCCTCCCTGAAAATAGACTTGTAATCCAGTTAATTCTCCCGGTCAACAAATGTAAAATAAAATATAGTACAGTTTTTTAAACACCTATATTAAATTAGCACTTAAAGTCTAAGTATACATACATTAAAAGAAAAATCATCTTAACATTTGTTTTTTTACGTACATTTTCTTTTGTTCATTTGCCCCAAAAATTGCATAAATTACTCAGTTCCTGCCTTCCCTTACACCTCACTTCTCCTCCTGAACATTATTCTTCATGCACTGTTGTCAAAATTCCATAAATTTATATGTAATTTGCTCCTTCCCTTTTCTAAATATCTCATTTTCAGTTATTTTTTCTCTTTTATAATATTCAGTACTTCAAATACAGC
Organism: Protopterus annectens; assembly: GCF_019279795.1. NCBI lineage: Eukaryota > Metazoa > Chordata > Ceratodontiformes > Protopteridae > Protopterus > Protopterus annectens. Next base: position 1,135,357,147 of record NC_056748.1, on the reverse strand, counting down.
TGGTTCAAATTTTGATTTCCATTTTCTAGTAACTTTTTTTGTCAGTCAAAGAATTAAACTTAAGGCCTTATTATGTCTAGGCAATTCAGAGCCTGTGTCCAGCTCAAATGAATAACTTCCTTAGTTACGGACGTTTGTTCTCCCAATATTTCTGACAGAGTACTCTGTATGGAATTCTTTAAATCTACAAGCTCCTGACACTCCAAAAAAACCATGTTCCCAATTTCTTCTTTCTTCCCCATCAAACCTCCATTTGCTATCTAGCTGAGGAAACATTCTTTGAAGCCTGCTTGCTGAGCCATACATTTATACCCCAATTATTCCCTTCTAAATTGCCTTCCCTGTCTCTCTTCCCAATCTTTGCTAACCTCCTCTGATTGATTATTAAAGTTATCATGCAATATTTTATATGCCCTACTAATTATTCCCTTTATAACAGCAGCTTCTGTTCTAGTTTTGACTAAAAACTCTACTAGAGTATATATTTCATTTAGGATTCCCATATCGCTTTCCATTTCTCTTTGCCTATATTCTATCAATCACCAGTAGGGAAGGCAATCTCTAATCTGCAGTCCAAACTTCTTGGCCTCAACCCACTCCATTACCTTTCTATCTCTAGTTGTTTGCTCCTAATATCTTGATTCCTTTGCCAGTTTTCTCCTGTAAATTCCAGCCCCCTCTTGCCTATTTTCTGCTTCTCCATTTGCAGTCATCTCTATTTTCAAAATCTCTTTTCTCCATCCCTTGTCGGCTTATTTCTTAGATTACCGTGTGTTAGATCAGGTATCATTCTGTTTGCATAAGTCTAGAAATGCAGTCATATTAAAGCAAGCTTCACAGTTTGCGTACAGTTTAAATGCATGCACTTTCAGTCAGTGAAAATCTTCAGTCAAGAATAATGATAAGAACAGAATGTGTTGTTCATTTGCGTACAAACACGTGTTTGTATAGTACAAAGCTTGGGAACCAATGCATATAGAGATTAGCAGGGTTTTGGTATTATTAGGAAATACTTCAGATACAGTAAGTTAAGTTAGTTCATTAGGACTGATATGCAGAAAGTCTTTAAGTACAAACACTATAGTATGAGTGCATAAGTCAGGCCAAATATCCAGCACTCCAGAATATTAATGATATTATTTAGGAGGAAAGAAATATCAATATTGTTATCCAGCATTACAGAATATTACATAATTTCTACAGACTGTTTCAGTTTATCAGCACTGTTACTGGAGACAGTATTCAGATATTGTTGGCATCTGTTTCTACTGTACATAATAAAGCATTCTTAACTGAACTACAGTGTTTGCAGACTTTATTCTGAAATGTACAAGAAGAATTTGCACACAAAGGAGAGGCTGGCACCTGTTCAGCATGCTTCTGGGTAATTAACAGATACAGACATTCATTTGAGTCTCATTCCAGTATTCTACAGTCATATCAATTCTTTCAATGGCAAGTCACCATTAATGGGGGAACAATTGTTAAAATCTGAAAACCCCATAGCAACCTTACATCAGCAGTCAGGCTACGTGCATCCTACATAGCACCAATATTCATTTGGAACACTACTTCACAAAAAGCCTTCAAGAACTTCAACACAGCAGCAGTACTTCAGAAAATCTAAAAACTTTGGCAGTGTTCCTTCAGAATATTAATTTAGAAAAATCTCAAAAAAAATTCAGACTCTCCAAGATACCAGTGTAAAAGGCATTATCCAAAGCAGACGACAGACTTCAAAGTTTCCACTGTGACATCACTCAGCCAAAAAACAAAAACGTTTTAAAAAGCCGCAACAAGGCAGAACACCTTCTTAAAGCAACATCAACCTTCCTTATGCAAGTTACAATGCATTTTCCAGCTAAATCAGACGATAAATCTCAGAAAAGTTTAAATACATCAGTAAATGTAAATTGTCTAAATATGTTAAACAGTACCTCTCTACAGTAAAGACACCTGTAAATGTGTGGTTTAAAGTTAAAAATTGGGTAAAGCAGTCTAAAAAACTGTGTTCCAGAAATGTTCATTTAAATTTCAAGGTTATTAATTCAGGAATGTTAAATCTTTATAGATACAAAATGGTTAAATCTCAGAAGCAGACTGCACCGGATTCTCAGAATGAGTAAGCTTCTATCAGTATGCTTTCAAAATTAAATAACAAAAATTCTTGTCTACAGTTTTCAGAAATCAATATAAATGCTACAGCACATATAATTCAAGATACAGAGTTAATAGCAGTATTGAACAAACTGATATAAACACAATAAGTGTACGCAACATACAGATTTCCAGACAAGACATGAAGCAAATATTTGTAAAGTCTCAAGAATTCACGAGAAAGTTACAATAGTACCGAAGGTCCATTTGGACTCAGCACTCTCATTCTCTAGAGTACAAAATCCCCTTCTTGCCTTGCCTCAAGAAAGAGATTCAATGGTGGTTGAATCAAGTGAACTGCAACCCAGGTCTACCCAAATGTACACAGATGCCTCAGATCTGGGATGGGAGCAACCATGGGCTCCCTAAGAGTCCAAGGTACTTGGCCAGACTGCGTCAAACAGGAACATATCAATATCAGAGAGATGAGAGCAATTCTTTTGGCTCTAAAGGTCTTCCAACTCGCACTGGAATAAGGCCCACAAACTGTTCACATACAACACTACAGTTCTGTGGTATGTGAACAAGCGGGGGGAACAAAATCCTACTTGCTATGCAGACTAGCTCTCCAAGTGTGGGAGCTTCCCACAAAACAGGTAGTCACACTACATGCAGTGCATATCCTTCAGAACAGAATACTCAGGCAAACTTAAGCAGGTCCATGTCACAGTCCCACGAACGGATGTGTTCTTGGACATAGTCCAAAAATGGTGTACACCGCAAATAGATCGGTTTGCCTCTCCTATGAACAGACGACTTCCATCCTTTTGCACCAGGCTGCCCAACCATCTGGCGAGGACAACGGATGCCTTTTCAATCTCTTGGAAGGTGATGTTTCTATATGCATCCCCCCCTTCCCACTACTTCAGAAAGTCCTACTGAAGATTCAGCAAGACAGACCAAAAATCTTGTTAGCAACCCAAGTCACCCCACAGAGTGGACCTTCTCACACAGGACCCTGTGGGTGATAGAATTCTGATCTCTTACAGATGCCTATACCATGATGACGTGCACACAGTCCTACAGGAAGCCAGGAAACCTTATACTAGGAGATCTTGTATATCTAAATGAAAAAGATTCTCTATATGGTATCAACAAAGACAGTTGGACCCCTTTCCAGGATGATGTCCCTTTGGTATGGTCATACCTGTGTGAACTTTTGCAGACAGGGTTGGCGTACTCCTCCATTAAAACCCACCTGGCTGCCATTTCAGCTTGTCTGCCTCTGAACCCCTCTTTAGCTTCCAGACTGTCTTCAAAGTTATTCTTAAAGGGAGTGCTGCATCTCAGGCCCACCAGGAAACCTATTCCACCCCCCTGGGACCCGAATTTCATTTTGGAGACGTTTATGGTGGCCAACCTTAAACAGCTTCTAAGGCTTCTCTGAAACACTGCACATGGAAAACAGCACTCCTAGCTGCTTTGACATCAGCTAGAAGAGTGGCTGAGTTACAGGCTCTCGTGGCCATTCCCCCTTTCCTCCTCTTTCACAATGACAGGGTAACCTTTATGACCAACCCTTCATTCCTGCCCAATCTGGTCAATCAGCTTTTCCTTAAACCAAGCTATTCACCTGTCTACCTTTTTTTCCCATCCTCAGAGTGACAGTGAGAGAGTTTTACATTTCCTTGATGTGCACAGGCAGCTTAGGTTCTACTTAGAAAAGACCAAATATATTACAAAATCTGACCAATTGTTTGTCTCCTTTCACCCCAGGGCCCTGGGGAAAGCAGTGAAAAAACAGACAATTTCAGCCTGGATTTCCAGTGCAATTTCCTTCTGCTATGCACACCATGGGAAATCCTTAGGGTCCAAAGTTAAAGCACCCTCTAAGGCTATGGCGTCATCAAGAGCTTTCTTTAAGGGATTAGACACTGCCACCATTTTAGAGGCAGCTACATGGACATCTGTCCACACCTTTACCAAGCACTACAAATTGGACCAAATTTCCAAATGCAGGGCTGGATTTGCCAAGGCAATCCTCCATGGTTTTACAGAGAATAATTCCAAGCAAACACCCTCTTCTTCAAAGTGAGCTGTGGCACTCACCCACGAGTTTGGAATACAACATGGGAATAGGAGGAGATAGGATAGTTGTGTAAATCTTACCATAACCATAGATGTCCTTCTCTTCCATGTTGCAGCATTTCTTCCCCGCCTGTTCCCACAAATGGTTTCTTTTTGGATGGCACTGGACTTGCACAGTTTTTCCTGGGACTGAGGTCTGACTAGGGTGCTTAGTTCTGAGGTCTGGTGCATACAGACATCACTTTTATGGCCCACGTTTCCTTTGCCAGGTCAGACATCCCAAGCACCTAGCAGTGACTAGAAGCTTTTGTATACTGGCAGGATGTTTGGGTAGCAAGAGGGAAACTCAAGAGTTTGGAATACTGCAACATGAGAAAAGGAGGACATCTGCATACAACCTCAATTCACCGTTATTACTAGTGTTTCAAGGCAAAACAAAGAAGAAACGCATTCCATAGCTCAAGTCAGTGTTGTTGCTAGTTCTATAAAAAAAGGATTTTCAGCTCATCTATAAAGGGTGTGGCAGTCCAGCACCAAACCAGATTATTTATGTCATTGTTTAAGATTGAAAGATATGACAATATTTCAAGGTTTACAGAAAAGAAATTATGGAATAATTTACTGATTAATAGAGACACATCAATTTCAGTTACAACTAGACCTCTACTAGAAGACATGAGTGCAGTTTTGTCAGAATTTAAAGGATCAAAGATTACAGCAGTGAACAGTTCTAAGTGTAACGCTCTGTACTAGGTTTGGACATATAAGAGTTGCATGTTGTTTTAGACTTCAGTAACAAGATTTTACGGAAAAATAAAAATACTACAGAACGTACAATAGTGCACACAGATGACACTTGTAAGAATGTGTTATGACAGGAACATGCAGATGTATGGGTTAAAGATAAAATAAATTCCAGTTCAGCTGCCACAGCTGAAGTGCAGAGAGTCAGGTTACCACATTTTCAGAAACATTACTTTTTTCTCAGAAAGACATACTGGGAGTGGCCAGTAAGGAAAAAAAGGTAATAGTATGCATTTACTATTCTAAAAGCACATGTTGTGTAGGGTATGTACCAGAAATGAAAGTCAAGTTAATTTGCAGAATAAAGGGTTTACAGTTACAGATCTGGCAAATGAATGTGCTATTGTTTTGCATAGCAAACATTATTAAGACCTTTGAATTATGGTAGTAAAGTGTTGCAATGCATAAATTATATATCGATACATACAGAGACAGAAAAGCATTTACAGATACTAAATAATGATTTGCTAATTTACAGAATGCAAAATTTAAAGTCAATACCACATTTTAAAAGTGACAGTATAGTAAAAAATGTGGACCCCATGCAAGAAAGGAGCGCAGCATAAATATTGTGCGTCATTAAAGCCATAGGTTCATATCTCATGTTAGAAAATGAAGAAACTTCACATGCTTGTATAAAGGACAACCAAGTTAAGTTCCAGAATCAGATCAGCTCAGCTCTAGCAATATACGTGTATATGTAAACAGTTAAAGACTATATATATTTCATGCAGAAGTTGCAGTTTACTAAGCACACCAGAGTTAAGGACTTAAGTAGCTAAGTTAACAGATTACAAGCCAGCTCAGTGGGCTGAATAAAAGACAGTACTGTATACCATAAAACAGTATGGTAAAAATCAGTTTAATATTATCAGTGGCAGTTTTATGCGGTAGCAGCTCTTGCTATTTATCCAAGAAAATTGTATAAATCCTTGCAGCATTCAGTAGTACTGAAAAGATTTAATGACTTCAGCTAAAGGAAAGGCTATGTAAACATAGTGGGCAGAAAACTGCACACTAAAGAGTAAATTATGACCTGAGGGTCGCCGAGTAACCGTAGAAAGTTCATCAGTTAAGATTAATTGCCAAATCTGAAAATGTTACTTTAATGGCCTTATCCTGCTTTTTTGTGCTTTAGAAATACTGCTACAAAAACACGCTGTCAGTTTGGATATTTGAATAATTTCCAAAATAAATTTTCCAGAATGCATATTCAAATACAGTCAAGAAAATATTACATCAGTCACCCAGACTTGCACGAGAGATGGGAAAGGGGAGGTTTGAGAGGCCTACGTGTACTCATCAATGGACTCTAGGGAGCCCTTTCCAATACCACAGCAGTGGTTGGGAAAATGCAGAGTAAGGCCTAAATTTAGCAAGAGCAGTGGTGCACAACGCAAGTATCCAAAATGTATACAGCAAATGTGCATTTCTTCAAAATTTGTTTAAATGTGTTTATCTAAATTCTTTAAGGTTTAAATGCATATATACCAGATGTGCATTATGCAGATGCAAATAGTTTCAGACAATTATAGAACAGTACTACATTTCAGTTTAAATGTTTCAGCTATCTAAAATTCGTAAAGCTAAAATGTATATACAGCAGATGTATATTTATTCAGATTAAAGTTAAAGCAAGCATGCAAATGTATGTTCAGACAATTGTATAACAGCAGTCGTTTTCAGTTTATGCTTTTATCTGTGTTCAGGTAATACTGAAAGAAAAAAGGTATTCCTTTACTAATAATTTAGATGCCAGACTATAACATTACCAGATTTCACTTTATGCTTTTATCTGTGTTCAGGTAATACTGGCAAAAAAGGTATTCCTTTAATATTAATTTAGTTGATTGGTTTCCAGAATAAAACATTTATACGCAGCTATTTTAGATGCTCAGTATAAATATGTTTAAATGTAAATTTCAGTCAAGGTTCAGAATATGACATTGATACTGAGTTATGAGTTTAGTATAGTATATTTCAGTCGGATTTCAGGATGTAACATTCATACTCAGTTATACATTTCTAACAGCATTACTTCACATTATTCAGTCATTTGTTTTAAGGGTAAAGTGACAATTATTAGCAGCAGGCTTATTAAGATAAGTTATTTAAAGAATTAGTAATAGCTATTTAATATACTCAAGGCTACCAGGTTAGACTTAATTTGTTAATTTACATAATACAGTGCACCTTACATAATAATTACTGTACATTAGACAGAAATTTAAAAGACAATGACATGGTATGCAAAGGTATAGATCTGAAATACAGAGAACATAGGTTATAGTAAAAGTACTTCTAATGCAGCACTAGTATATTTAATACAACCTGTTATATATATTTACAGGATATTCAAGACAAAAAATTAAAAGGCAGACATCTATTACAGCACAAAGAAATTAAAAAGGTAAACAGGATTATTAGAAACAAATCTAGCTGAATCTTCAAATACACAAATGAATACAGTATATGTTAATTATGCTTCAAGATATGTATATTATAGGCGTAAAAAAGATTTACCAGTTATAATATGTTAAAGAATGTCCCAGTTATAATTAAATCATAAAGTTGAGACTTCAATCCAAACATGCAATACTCAACTGACACCTAGTGGTCAAAATTAAAATTGCAAGTTTATTTACCAGATAAAGAAAACTTATTTTATATTAGTTCTAGTGATCATTAGAGTATCCTTTTCAGGCCACATTGTTAGATTTATAAAGTAATTATAGAAGTAGATCCCATTTCGGTAATTTCAGAGACAACTGTTACAGAATAAATCCTACATAAATACAGTTAGTAAAATAGACCCTGCATAAACCTGAAAATGTGCCTTCATTTTATATTACATATTTTAAACTAATTACAGAAACATATACCTGTGTGTTCAGGTATTTCAGTTGTTGTCAGATCAGTTATCACTTATTCTCAAGTCTAGAAATGCAGCCATATTAAAGCAGGCTTCACAGTTTGCATGCAATTTCAGTGAATGCACTTTCAGTGTCAGTGAACAAAATGTGTTGTACACCTGAGTACACACACATTTTTTGTATGGTACAAGGCTTGGGAACCAAAGCTAAAGGGCGTATAGAGATATGTAGGGTTTTGGTATTATCTGAAAATACTTCAGATACAGTTAGTTAACTTAGTCCATTTGGACTGATATGCAGAAAGTCTTTGTAGTACAGACACTCCAGTATAAGTGCAGAAGTTAGGTCAAAAATCTAGCCTTCAGGAATATTTCTCAGGAGGAAAGGAATACCAGCACTGTTATCCAGCAATCCAGAATATTACAGAATTTCTACAGATTGTTTCAGTTTATCAGTACTGTTACTGGAGACAGTATTCAGATACTGTTGGCATTTACCTATACTGCACATAATAAAGCATTCTTAACCAAACTACAGTGTTTGCAGACTATTATGAAATGTACAAGCAGAACTAGCACCTATTCAGCATGGTTCTTGGTAATTAATATACACAGACATTTATTCCGGTCTCATTTCAGTTTCTTCCAGTATTCTTCAGTCATATCAGTTCTTTCACTTTTTTTTTAATTTCTCCAAGTCTTTTGGGTTTCTAATACCACGACAGGAATGGACCCCATTCCTAAGTCAATGTATGATTAAAGTTCATGAAATTAGTATTGTTTCAATCTTTGATGTCAGCCAAAAGTGCTCTACGCAGCACCCGCAATGTGCCCAGTAATTATTCCTTCTGCAATTCGTACAGATTTACATGTATTGGTAACATATCTAAATACGACTGGAAATTCTTTTTTATAAGGCCCGTTTGCTCCTACTACTATTGGAACTGTCTGGGTATCTTTCTTGCACATTGCTCTCGTTTCTGCTTGCAAATCTTGATATTTTATGACTCTCTCTCTCTCGGTACGCAGGACACTGTAGTCACTGGGTGTAGCGATTTCAATGATCAATACTACTTTTGCCTTATTTTCATGGAACACTACCTGGTTTTCTCGCGTCTATCTTTTGAACTGTTGGTAATGGGTGATCCCATGTGATATAGACTTCATTTTCTATGATGCTTTGTGGCTCATGTTTCCAGTGTTTTTCAGCCATTTCAATACCATAATGTTTGCATGATCCCCAGTGCAACAGTCATGCCACATTATTATGCCTTTCAGTAAACAATCCTTCTGCCATTAATATGTCACAACCAGCAGCAAGGTGTGCGATGGTTTCCAATTCTGTTTTACAAAACTTACATTTGTCTGTTTCTCCCACATGTTCAGTGGACTTTGTAAACCAACGTGTATGCAGCACACTCTCTTGGCCCGCCAATGTTAACCTTTCATCTTTTGGTTTGAATGCACCTCTTTTTAACCATTTCTGCATTTGATCCTGATCAACACAAAGTTCTTCCAGAAGTTCTCAATACTTGCAACTATATTTATGCATTTTCCACATTTCTTGCCTTCTCATCTGATCTTCCACCTTATATTCTTTTTGTTTTTTGGCTCATTCAGTTGCTGCCTAATTTTTATCTACTTCTGCTTTGATTCCATTCCTGCTTGACGTCAATATGTTCTGGTAGACTAGGCGGGGAAATCATCGTAGATGTATTCTCTTCACTGCCTTTCACTCTGTACGGCAGGTATTATTTTCCTTAAGGATATGCATCCAAAATCCCACTCCCTCTATTTCTTCAACTAATCCCCACCCCACTTCATCATTCCTTTTCACTCTGAATGATAACATTCTGCATATGTTACATATGTGAACCTTAACTGTGTAGCTGTAAAATATCCCTTCTAATAAGGTGATCTTAAACCACCTTGTTCTATTGGGAGGATCTGCTTATCCCACTTAACTCTTACCCTCTTCCCTTGCCAGATAAATTCCTTCAACTCTTTATTAGAGTATGCAACCTCTGCTCTGACTGGTAAAAGTATGCCTTGCCTGTATATAAAACTAAAGGAACTAAAACAGTTTCACTTCTTGCCTCTTACTATCCATACACATTAACAGAAGCTTCCACTTTCTCATTTCAAGTAACATCTTTTCCTTTTTAATCTATACTCATACTTTTTAATCATACTTTTTAATCATGCTCATCAGCCTTTTTAATCCATACTCCTTAATACTTTATCTTATTGTGTCCCTATAAATATGGGTATTGCTCAACCAATTTTGGTGTAGGTACTTAATTTACAACAATAGCCTTTGTTCTATCTTTATTACTTTTATATCCCATAAAGACTTGAAACTCTCGCAAATTGTTCTGCAACACCGACAGTACAAAGCAATATCACCTGCAAATAAAGCCAACTTTTCCTGATTACTATACCGGCTATATCTTTGAATTCTGGAGTCCTTTATTTTCTTTGCCAATGGCTCTAACTATAACATATAGTGCAGTTGTGTGAAAACTCACTTAACTTTAAACATTTGAGTACCATTGCTATAGTAGAATTTAGTGTATGTGGGAATCAGCTGCAGGCTTTAGTCCATATGACTAGCAAAAATCCTACATGGCAATGGTACAGTCCCAACATTGTCCACAATCACACAGGTAAGCCTGCATGCCAGATAAAAGAGGATGATGTCTCATGCTGTTCTGTTACATGTTTTGCTAGCAAAAATCATTCACTGAAGCCATGCCATGCACATGGAAGAGTAGACATAGACCTAAAAAAGTTGCTAGTCATCACATCAATATCCAACCTCAAAGCTAGGCTTCAGTGCAGGAGACTGAGAAAGGATTTGTCTGAAGAGGAAGGTTGGTAGGAGCTTGAATTTTAACAGAGATTCTACTGAAACAATTACTGGTATGATGGATTCTCACACAACTGTACTATGTCCTTTGCAAAGCTCATTGTTGCAGTAGAATTCTTTATGTAAGAAGATTCCCATCACTTGATTGTAAATCCTGAAAGGGCTGGGTGGGGGTTTCAGGTTCTACACATGGCTGCTGTTCACGCTCTCTCTCGCATAGGATAACTAGGACATTGCTGCTCTGATCCCTGCCCACAGGCATGGCTGCATATTCATTTTATAGTATTTTAAGAAATTTATTTGGTTTATTTTGAGAAAGAGTGCACTAATGACCAGGTGGCCGCCTCAAACATGTTCTGAGATATCTGCCTAAAACACTAAAATGGAGGCTGCTCTGATGGAAAGTGTTTTAAAGTGGTCTTGCAGATGTCTGCCCTTTTTTCTCAAAACAGAGGACTAGGTAGTTTCCTAGCCAACTGGGAAAGCTTCTTTTTGGCTTGTTCTGCTTACCCTACATAAAAGCCATGAACAACTTGGCCTATCATATGGATTTTGTCTTGCTTAGTGTACAATGTAACTTCCTTTGGGCATCCAAAAGAAACAAGATCCTCTCCTCTTTGCTCTGTGGCTTCAGAAGGAATAATGGAACTAAATGGACTGGTTACAAGACATTTTGGAGACTACCTTCAACACGAAGGGGAAATACATCCAGAGAATGACCCAGTCACTGTGGACGATTGCAAAATGTTATTTCACCACTGAGGATTACAGTTTCGATATTGACATGATTGCCATCAGAAAGATGGCCTACCATGATAAAAATATAAGCTAGTCTGTGGTAGCCAGCTCAGATAGGTTAGATGTCAGCTACACCAGGATAAAGATGAGGTCCCAAGGTGGAGGAATAACATTTACCAGTTGTTTGATGCAAACTCTTCTAATAAACTTCTAGACCAACAATGTTATCTGCCAGACAAAGTATCACAAGAAACAAGCAGAGATTGAAGAAAAACTCTTATCTAGGAATAGAGTGATGAAAAAACTCTTATCTAGGAATAAGACCACTCTGCTCTATACAGTTCAAACAATCAGAGAGAGAGAGAGAATATCAGGGACACCTCTGTTTTAATGGACCTCATTCCTCTTTTTGCACTAGATGCCAGTCTGCCATGCATGACTTCTTTGCACTCTGTTTTCTGACTCCCTTTAAAATAGTCAGCACCTCTTAGAGAAACAGCAAACAGATCTTCCAGACAATCAGCCTGGGTGCCTTTGAGATATACCAGATTCAAGATCTGAGTGAGCAGGTCTATCCCTCCAGGGTATAAAATAAGACCGTTCCATGGCTATTTCTGCAACCATTGTTCACAAAACAGTGTCAAAACGGCATTATAACTGTCCCAGGGATTCTCCACCACTTGTGGCATCAGTGGTGGGCATTGGGCAGATGGCATACAGGAACTGATGTCGTCACTGGAAAAAGGTAGCATCTATCCTACAAATACCACTTCAGTTGAGATTTAAACAATAACTTGGAAGCTTACGATTCACTGGGGAGGCAAATAAAGCCAGATCTGGAAGATCCTACCTTGTTATAAAATCAGCACAAAACCCCCCATTCAGTTTCTAGTTCTAGCTTCATACAAATATCCTGCATGCAAATATCCTACTCAGTTCTTCATAGTGCTATTGCATTATAATGGGATCCCATTCAGAAGCTCAACTCTTCAAAAAAGTTGAATTTCATATGGTCAAGAGCATGTGATCGACTTTCCGAAAAGTCAAACTTCAGAAAGCTACAAAAATCTACTTTTTTGCATGGGCAAGCAACCCTGTGCCCCTCACACATATATACACACACATATATAATATATTATACCATAACATTTCATCTCAGTAGTTCTACTTCATTTGTCTTCAACCTGTGAGTACTGGATCTGTACTGGATCCGAGCCGGCAAATTCACTAGCATCTGCTCCGAGCTCCTCCCCTTACCCATAATACATCTCCACTACCTTCCAACCCCACAGATCGAGTTTGCTGACCTTTACACTGAGGACCTGACCTGAAGACTACTTTATGACCTAAAACTGCAGCGAACAAGCTGTTCATATGATAAGGTCAGGGGGAAGGAGGGAGGGACGGCTGAAGACAAATGAAGTAGAACTACTCAGATGGAATGTTATGGTGAGTACATAACTTCTTTATCTGAAGTAGTTTACTTCATTTGGTCTTCAACCTGTGGGAGACCGTCCCAGCTACTAAACTCCTGGGTGGCCCTCATGGAGGGATATTCCAGAGCACCGCGGAACCAAAGGATGCTCTCCTTCTAGAAGTCAAATCCAATCTGTAGTGAGAAATAAAGGTATGAGATGAGGACCAAGAAGCTGCAGAATAAATATCATCCAATGAGACTCTAGAGGGAAAGTCCGACTGGACACAGGTCCATTTTCAGCGGAGGCCCGGGGAGAAAAGCTCCAAAAATAACACAAAACAATATAATGCAATACAATACATGAGAGAGAGAGACAGCAAATTATGGATGTAGTCCTCATACAATATGGCAGAGATTACATCTCGTAACAGTGAGAATCATTGAGGTACAGAATAAACTTAAAAACATTTTTTTTTACAGTTATAAATAATTACAGCAAGGCAAATATCAATGAGTTAAGTTTTTAGGAGAAAGCTGTTTGTACATAGCTGAAGCTCTGAAACAATCTTTTGGTATGGATTAACCTGGGGATTGACACAAGTTATATGTTTACACCAGTATGTAGCATTATAGTTTATGGTTTTCTTATTGGTTTACTTTTTGCTGAGCAGTTGTTTGTTGATTTATTGATGGTTCTTTTGGTGGTTGGAAATTACATGGATGAATCCATCTCTATTATGATTTTTTTTCAGATATTTTGACTTCCAGACAATTTCATTCAGTGAGTTGGTGTCATGTGATTACTGAGGTTGCCTATATTAAAAGTAGGGGCTTGTGTGTGTGTGTGTGTGTGTGTGTGTGTGTGTGTGTGTGTGTGTGTGTGTGTGTGTGTGTGTGTGTGAGAGAGAGAGAGAGATTTAATATGTATACTGAATATAATTTTGCAAATGGAATTCTTAGTTAAACATGCCCCTCTTCTTGGGCAACTAGACTTGAGTAACCAATATTAGATCTTAGCCATCCAGCTGGGAAAGGTTAGTATGTGGATTTTCCATCTGGTTTGATGAAGGCTATGCTACTTACCCAAGGACTACATTTATGGCTATCCATCCAGCCATCGTGTTGCTGAACTATATTGTTTGATAATGAGAGGAGCTTTTTGCAGAAGTTGAAGGTTTTTGTGTCAAGAACCTGTCCATAAAAAGTGGCTGGTTTATGTTGCAGTGAAGGCTGTGGTCTTTGTAGTGAGCGTTTTAAGTATAACCAGTATTTCTGAGGTAGAGGACGTCTCTTAAGGCAGGATCTTTCTTAGCCTGGAAAGCAAGCCAATGATGAAATTTATAGGGGCCAGTGAGAGGCAGAGGAAAGCAAAAAGCTTTTTAGTCTGTTTGGATAAGTAAGTGAACTTAGTCCTTTGACCTTTTTTGTCAGAAATGGTTGTAGTCTTTCTTTTGGCAGGGTGCTTTGCTGAGGCACATGCCAAAAGGGGCATTGCACTCAATAATGACTCTTGTAAAGGAAGAATACAGGGATGTTATGGCCTCCTTGTCCCTGGATGAGATACCCTTACTAATGAAGTGGTCATGTAAAAAGCTTTCCTGACAACGTGGTGGTCAAAAGTCAGGTTTCTATCAACCTGGGTGCCCAAGTACCATATGACTTATTGCGTGCTTACAACATTGTTATTAATGTGATAATTTGTGGGGACATCACTCTCCTCAAAGGGGATGATGATGCATTTTTTGGCATTTAGCTTGAGGCCATATTTCTGGCACCAGTTATTTGTTTGGGTGAGACCCTCCTATAGCTTATTCAGAATTGTTTTAAGTCAGTAATGTGAATTCTTTACTTTATTGCAAATTTTTGGGTTATTTTTGTGGATTATAGTATTGTAGGACTGCTGATGTTGACATTTTACATAGTTGGACTGCTGGAATGGTTTTCCCAGTAAGAAATGCTAGTGCTGTAGTGAATATCTGTTTATTGTAAATGTAAATATATATATATATATATATATATATATATATATATATATATATATATATATATTAACTAAGATGTTAGAGTTAACTGTTAGATTAGAGAATTAGAATTAGAATGATAATTAGAATTTTAAGGCAAATATTAGGCATTTATTACATTTATTCATTGTTCAAATGCACCTACAAAACAGCCAGGAGGTCGACTGTGGTCTTCTGGAGCAACAAAAGAGTTAACTATATGATATATTTTATATGTGGCCCCTAGACCATTTCTGTTCACTCAATGCGGCCCCAGCAAGCCAAAAGGTTGGACACCCCTGCTCTAGACCAAAAGGCGGCAGAAGTAGTCATTGACCTAGTGGAATGAGCTTTCACCTGACCTGGAGGAGACGCACCTTTATCCTTATAGACCTGAAGGATGCACAAGGAAATCCACCTAGTAATAGTTACTTTGGATATAGGTTTACCCAAAAAGGGTTTAGAGAAGGACACAAACAATTGATCAGATTTATGAACGTTTTTAGTCCTGTGTAAATAAAATCTTAACTGTCTATGAACATCCAACAAGTGGAGTTTGTATTCCATTTTGTTAGCAAAATTTGGGAAGAAAACAAGTAAGTTAATGGTCCGATTGATGTTAATTTGTGATGCAACCTTAGGAAGAAAGGACGGATTGGACTGAAGGGAAACCCTATCTTTATGGAAAATTATATATGGAACTTTAATGGACAAAGCTTGCAGTTCTGAAACCCTTTTAGCAGAGGTGATAGCTACCAGGAATGCTGTTTTCCAAGATAAGAACTTAAGATCTGTGGTTGCAGCAGGTTCAAATGGCGGAGCGGCCAAAACTTGAAGAACCATAGTAAGGTCCCATGGAGGAACAGGATCCTTGACTGGGGGGCGGGGCGTAATAGGAAAGTACTTTGATAAAGGCTTTACACAGTCTGGAAGAGGCCAGGGAGGCAGAATTCTCACCCACGTGAAAATGAGAGATGGCAGCTAGATGAACTTTGATAGTAGAAGAGCTTGCTCCTTGTTGAAAAATATTGGCTAGGAAGTCAAGAATGGCAGAAGTAGGAGCCATGAAAGGATCCTTTGAGAAACCCAAAAGGAAAAACGTTTCCATTTGCTGCAGTAAATCTTCCTGGTTGAAGACTTATGAGCTGCCACCAGAACAGACCTAACTGAAAGGGATAATCCAGGACACCTAGCGATCATGCAACTGGAGGAGCCAAGCCGTGAGCTTCAAACTGTCTAGGTTCGGATGAGGAACCCCCGATGGGTGTGAAATCAGATCCTGACTGGGATCCAAGATCCAAGGCGGAGCCAGAAGATGAAACCAAAGGAAGGGAAACCATACCTGGCGAGGCCAAAATGGGGCAATGAGGATCACTTTGCTCCCCAGTCGACGAGCTTTCTGTAGAAACCTCGGAATAAGAGATACTGGAGGGTAAGCATACAGAAGGCCGGGAGGCCAAGCATGGACTAGAGCATCCCTGGGGGACTCCCCCAGCAGGGGGTTCAGAGCGAAAAACTTGCTGCACTTCGTGTTGGAAGCAGATGCGAACAGATCAATGGGTCCAGACAGTGTCCCGGGCTGCGTCCTACATGAACTCCAAGAAGAGCTAAACCCTCTCATAAAGCTGCTGTTCAATCTCAGCCTTACTACAGGATATGTACCCAAAGAATGGCGTACAGCAACAGTGGTCCCACTCCACAAAGGTGGTGCCTCTATGGACCCTGGAAACTATCACCCCATAAGCCTGACTAGCCTGGTCTGCAAAGCTATGGAGAGGATCATCATGGAACTCATAAACAAAGACATTGGGGACCTACAGACACTGGATCCTACCCAATTCGGATTTGTTATGGGCAGATCCTGCCTCTTGAACCTGGTTGACTTCTTTGAAACAGTCACCAAGGCCACTGATGAAGGGAAGGTAGTCCACACACTGCCTACCTGGACCTCGCAAAAGCCTTCGACACAATACCCCACTCGGGCATCATAGATGAGCTCTCCAGCCTAAATATCAACCCCTATGTCATAAGATGGGTTGCAAACTGGCTCAAGGACAGAAACCACATGGTCAGAATTGCCGGGGCCATGTCAGACTCAAAACCAGTTAAAAGTGGCGTACCACAAGGCTCAGTCCTGGGACCTCTCTTGTTCGGTATATATTTTTCCAAGGTACAGGCTAACACAGGAGGACTGTGGCTGACCAAGTTCGCAGATGACTGCAAACTGGGCGCCATAATTGACTCTCCAGCTGACACAAGCATCCTCCAAAAGTGTCTCACAAGGACGGATGACTAGTGCCAGAGCCATGGCCTAAAGCTAAACGCCAAAAAGTGTATAGTCATACCCTTTGGCAAAAATAATGTGCCCACAAATTACCACATAGGTGGTAATCCATTAAGTACGGAAGAAGTAATTAGGGACCTGGGGACCCAAGCTGATAGTAATCTCTCCTTTGACAACCACATTGCCAAAGTGGTTAGAAAGACCTTCTATATAGCCCACCTGATCATGAAAGGATTCACATCTAGATCAAGGGAGGTCATAGTGCCCCTTTATTCATCCCTCATCAGGCCCATAATAGAATACAATGCCCCATTTGGGATGTACCTTACCCGACACCTGCAGCAACTAAAAAGACCCCAAAAGTTCCTCACAAAGAGGATCAAGGGACTCAAACAGATGCCATATGCTGCTCGGTTAAAGAAACTCCAGCTCTACTCAGTTGCATACCGCCTACTTAGAGGCGATCTATGCCTGACGTATAAAGCTATGTCCAACCCGGAACTAATGGACATGCTCCACCTCAGAAAATCCAAATCCCTTAGAGCTACGCGCTCAAGGGACTTGAACCTTAGCACAGAAATAAATAGGACATGCTGGAGGGATAGATTCATAACCCAGAGGCTCCCTTCACTATGGAACAGAATCCCGGTCCATGTTAGGCAGAGCCACTCACTGACTCTCTTCAAGAGGAATCTTCACGAGTGGATGGGAGATCGTAGGTTTACCCCAGGGATTACATCTGTGTCACTACTGGAAAGAGGCCCAGTAAACTAACCTAAAAAAGGGCACAGTAAACTCAATTCAAAGGGTGGAGAAAGCCAAACACACTCTGGCTAGGCTTGTAAATGCCCTAGGGCAGATAGCCTAGTATGAACCTATGATCGCAGCAAGGCTGACCCCACTCCAGAAAGATCCGCTCTGCTACTGAATGATTCAGAGACCACTCATAAGGAATCAGAATAATCTGACTTAACCTGTCCGCTAGAATGTTGGACAGTCCCGGCATATGCGTTGCTATGAGAAAGTGACTGGTGGAGTACGCCCATATCCACACACTCATGGCCTTGCGACAAAGGGGGTAAGATCTGGTCCCTCCCTGTTTGTTAACGTACCAGACCACTGACATGTTGTCTGAATGAATTGCAATGGTTCCCAGAAAAAGAAAGGCATGAAGGGCCTGCAATGCCAAAAGAACCGCCCTCATCTCCAGAAGGCTTATGTGCAAACTGGTCTTGACAGGGGACCACAGGCCTTGGACTGTCCTGCCCAAACAATGCCCCCCCCCCCAAAGTTGTGAGGCATCTGTGGTCACTGTGGCTTGGACAGGGGCTGGAACAAAAGGTCGGCCCTCCAAGATTTCCGGAGAGCACATCTACCACAGAAGGGATGACTGGCAGACAAGACTGAGGTGTATTGGATACGATAATGGAAGTTCCAACAGGGACCATTGTACCTCTAGTGTCCACTGTAGTACTCGCATGTGTAACCGCGCGCAGGGAAGAAGCGTTATGGTCGCTGCCATTGAACCTAAGGCCCTCAACACTGATTCTGCCGAGAGAAAATGAGAAAGGTAGATCATGGAGACATGCATCCTCAGGTTTTGTACTCTCTCTGTGGTCAGGAAGATTTTGCACTGCAGTGTGTGTATATCCTTGCCCCAATGTAGTCTATCACTTAGACAGGATTTAGAAGTGATTTGGATGCGTGGTTGTAATCCCCAATTGAAGAGCAAGCTTTAAGAAATAATCCCTGGTTTGAGAAAGTAGATGCCTGGTGGGAGCAGTGAGGAGCCAATTGTCCAGGTATGGATAGACCTGAATCCACTGAAGCCTCAGGTGAGCTGTTACTACCGCCATCACTTTGGTGAACACCCTGGGGGTGTGGTGAGACCAAAGGGTAGGGCTCGAAATTGGTAATGATTGTCTCCTAGCCAGAAGCGGAGGAATCTCCTGGAGCTTCTGTGCATCTTTATGTGATAGTAGGCATCCTGGAGGTCTAACGAGCACATCCAGGGTCTCTCTTGCAGGTACGGCATGATGGACTGTAATGTGACCATCCGGAATTTTTCTTTGGCAACTGACAGGTTCAGGGTAGATAAGTCCAGAATGGACCTCAAGTCCCCCATTTTCTTTGGCACCATAAAGAACCTGCAGTAGATGCCCGATCCAGACTGATCTGGGGGGACGGGTTTGATGGTTCATTTTTCTAGCAGCTTGGAGATTTCCAGTGCTGATGCCTCCCTTTGCGTGGGTGGTAAGTCTGAGAGGTGTTTGGGAGGTTTGGGGGGAACCACAAAGGGGATAGAGTATCCTCTGGATATGATCTGAAGCACCCAGCAGTCTGATGTTACTGACTCCCATGCCGCCAGGTGCAATGACAATCACTCCCCGACTGCCTCAGGGTTGCTGTCCAGGCCTGTCTGAGAAAGTTTCATGAGACCTAAAATTCCTCAGACTCCCTCTGCCTCTGGGCCAGCATCTATCCTGTCCCTCTCTACCTCTGAGGGAAGAAGAGCCCTGAGTGTCCTGGGAATACCGTGACTTCCAGAACCACATCTTCTTTTGCCCTCTCTGATTCCAGGAAAAGGATATTTGAGGGTTCAGGAAGCAGATTCCGATGACAGACAGTGTCTTCCCGTCCTTCTCACTCTGGACCAAAGTCTCTGACAGTCTTACCAAAAAGAGTAGAGCCGTCATAAGGGGCGTTGGCAAAAGACGTCTTGAAAGGTTCCGAAAACTGACATAGTCTGAGCAAGGCGTTGAGCCTCATGGACACACTGGACCCAGCAGCCCTAGCCGCTCCTTTGGTAGCATGTGAGAGGAATCACATGGACGTGTTGGAGATTGCTTTTAAAGTGGTCATCCTCACGGAGAACGTGTCTCTGTCCTCCTGCAACATGGACTTAGGGGGAGACTCGGGCAGTTCCTTGACCAGGACGCACTGGAGCCTCGTCACGTGGTCCAGGTAGTTCAGCGCTCTGATGGAAAAGGTTGCTGATGCATAAACCCGCTTCCCTAAGCGGTCCATCATCCGAGACACGAGGTCAGGGGGATGAACAGAGGAACTCTCTTGGGCTAGTTCCTTTTTTGTGGCTGCTGCCACCACCATAACATCTACGGGGGAGCCCTTGCTCCACACTGGTCTATCTGATGGTGGACTCAAGATCTTATCCGGACATTTAGGGATTGGTTCAATGGTGTCTGGCTCCTTCCAGGCCCACGAGGTGACCAGGTCCACCAGGGGATCTGCAGGAGGGGACACCCGGGAAGTAGATGGGCCAATGCCAAAAGCCTCCAGAAACATGGACTCGTCAGAAGAAGGTTTGGAGGCGGACCAACATGCCCATTGGCGAAGGATTTCCATGATGTCTGCAAAGGAGACATACTCGGGAGGTGACCTGGGGTAACCTTCCCCATCATCCAAATCTGTGTCCTCATTGAGGGACTCGGGTGGGGGGGTTTGTCCAAGCGACTCCTCTTACATGTATGCTTGTGAGGCATGTCTCCGGTGGGGCTCTCCAGGGGGAACTCGCAAGCCACTTGTTCCTCAAGGGGAACAGTCTGGGGCTCTTCGAGCATGGGCTGTCCCTCTGGTAAAATTATGGGATTCGTAGATAGAGCCAAGGGGGTCAGGGCGGAATCCGAGGGGATAGTCAAGGGTCTTGATCCAGAGGACAGAACCCTTTCTACCATGTCAAACAACGAGGGAGAACAAACCTCCTGGGGAACCAATGAGGAAGCTGGTCTCCCCAGGTCCAACATGAGAATCAGAGCCGGGCCCAAAGTGGATGGAGCTCTGAAGGAGGGAACTTGGCCCGACAACGCCGGAGTCGATGAAAATAGTTCCGCTCCCTCGGATCTGACACCCAAGCTCCAGCTCAAAGAGCCACTCGGATCCAAACTGGTTGGATCTGACATGCTCCAGGCAGCTGTCGGCATTGAGGAAGTAGGTACTGCCGGCGCTGACCCCCTGACTAAGGCCATCCTTGGATCAGAGTACTCCAAACCCGGTGGATGGATTGGAGAAGGAGAAATCAGTGTGAAAAAGGAAAGCAAGCTCCCCCCCTCCAGAGGGAGAGTGGGCTGGCAAACCCCCCATCTGGATCAGAGTACGAATGAACTTCATCATTTTATCCATGTCAACTTCTGAAAAGCTCCGTGTGGACCTCAACGAGGCCACGGACTCCAACCTGGTGGGTCGAGGAACCCAGGCCCTAGATGGACAATGTGCCTCCTCTGGCTCCAAGGAAAATCTCGGAGATCAGAGCCAAGGGGAGTCACGGATCCTAGGCTGACTTTTGGCAGGAGAAGGAAGGTCCGGGGACATCTTACGTTTGGTCTGTGAGATTTTGGCTTTCTCTCCTTCTCTGCCCCTTTTCTGCTCCCACTTCCACAGGCTTTGTAACGGGAGGTTGAGTCCCAGCCTGGGAGGGTGGAGAAGCAAGGGCAAGAGAGGAAGGAGAGGCGGCCACAGCAGCCGCTGTGACCGAAGTAGAGGACAAGGCAACCGCCTCAGAAGAGGGAAGAAGGCCTTTCAGGGCCAACTTATCCTTCCTGTGCTTGGCGCACGGGTTAAAACCCGCGCATATAGAGCAGTCAGTATTCAGATGGGCAATGCCCAAGCACACTACACAAAGAGTGTGGCCATCTGCAGGAGACAATTTATGGCCACACTCAGTGCACCTTTTAAACACAGGCTTATCAGCCATGCTTCTATTCAAGCCATTCAACTAGAGAAGGAAAAAAAGGAAGAGAAAAAATTACCAGTTTTCCCACTCAGACCACAGACCACTCACCACACACTCAAGTCACACAGAGCACACTGAGGGGGAGGGGAAGCAAAGTACACTAACTAATGTTAAATTACGAAAAGGATTCTATTACACGACGTACCAGCAAGAGGAGTTGAAGAGGGAACCTACACTAAACTCTATTAATATTACAGAGAAAAAAGCCGCTTAAAAGGATAAATTCCCACTCAATACTCGGAGCTCAGGAGATCACGATGCTTCAGCAAGCCGCGGCAAATGAGATCTGGGGGTTGGAAGGTAGTGGAGGTGTATTATGAGGTAAGGGGTGGAGCTTGGAGCTCAGAGCAGATGCTAGTGAAATTGCCGGCTTGGATCCGATACGGATCCGGTATCCCACAGGCTGAAGACCGAATGAAGTAAACTACTTCAGATCTGCAAGTTAAAATGCATTTAGTGAAGAATAATCTTGAAACATAATATTTTTCCATAACAAGTGACTCAAGTCTGGATAAATCGTTATTTGAGTGGACTTGGAATGATCTATTTTTAACATAACTTTTAAACTAGTTAATAGTATTTTGTTCAACGTTGGCTTGCAAAGGAAAGCATTAGTCATTACAAAAAAATACTACAGAAATAAGACTGTCATTATTATTACAGCAGAGTTGGCAGCAAAAAGTAGTGCTGCTGAATGCACTTCTGAACCTATGATGTCCGTATGAAAGACGACCAATAGATATTTGTGTGTTTAATGAGGTGTTTTTAAAGATGTTTTTCAAAAATCTTGGCCAGGCAACAGAAAGTTAAGCTAGGCTACTAGCCCCTCCTGGGTTTTTGGGGGAGGGTACTTTGGGTAGGGGGATGGTCATGGAGTGCTTCAGAACTAGTAGGAATACGCTCATAGTGAGGGCTAAAAGTCATAGATGTAAATAGGATGTTTACAATTTTATCGCCAGCTTTACTTAGAGTCGACTGTAGGTACGATTGCTTTGGGCAGGACTGCACTACAAGAGCGCGCAGCTCAGGTACTCATCTTGCAGATGCCGGAGCAATAAAGTATCATTTTCCAGGAAAGGAGCCATAAATAAACATCCCGAACTGGTTCAAAACGAAACAATGCACATTTTTCCAGAGATCCCAAAAAGAAGTCACCAGCTTTCTAGGTGGCTGGATATGTTAGACTTCTTGCAAAAACTGCTTGGCTTGAGGTTGAATTGAAGGGGGAATCTAAGTGCAAATGAGCAGATATGGCTAAGCTTGACAGAAGATTAAGAAAAGCCAAATGATAACTCACACAAATACTCAAGAACCAGAGGTGAACTGGCCTGAAAAGGGTCACAGTTTTTACTTTGGCATGAAGTAGAAAATTGTTTCCACTTACCCAAATATATGATTTTCTAGAAGCGGGGTTTTGTAGCCTCCTTTAATACCTGCTTTGCATCCTCAGAAAAACTGTGCCTAAATGGAATTAACATTCTCTGATCCAGGCAATTAACTGAAGATAAAGGTTGGGGTATATCAAACAACCCCTGTCCTATGTAAGTCTAGTCTGTTAAGAAGCTTGTGGTAATTGCCCCTGGCCGTTTTCAGAAGAAAGGAGAACCAGTGCTACCTGGGATCAAAGGGAGTCACACAATTCTTTTTGGGAAATCCTTTTGAATCTTTAGGAGAACACTGGATATCACAGGAAAGGGTGGAAAAGCATACAGTAACATTCCTGTCCATGGGAATGAAAAGGCATCTGTCTTTTAGGTCCAACTGCAGAGTCTTCTGGAAGACAATTTCTCTAATTGTTTGTTGTGTATGGAGACAAAAAGATCTAACTGAGAACTTCCTTACAGATAATCAACTCCTGGAAGACCCCTTGGTTCAATTTCCATTTACGAGGGTCAGTAGAAGTTCTGCTCAGCTTGCCTGCAGGTTTTGCGCTGATGGAAAGTAGGTAGCCTGGAGGGACAGACTGAATGGAGTCACTAGATCCCAAAGCTACCACAGCAAGTCTGGAAAGGGGTTAGGACCTGGTTCTCCCTAAGTGTTTATGTATTAAATCACTTTGGTGCGGTTTGTGATTTGTAGCAGAGGGTCTGGAATCCAAAGATGGTTCAGCGATTGGACAGCATTTATTAGCGCCATCATTCCTTCGACAATGATGTGCTACAGCTTTATCTTGCTTGTTCCAGAGGCCCTGTACTTTCACTGCCTTTGATACAGCTCCCCAAGCAAGTTTGAATACTTCCGTGGTTACAGACGGAGTAAGAACCAGAGGCCCTGTACTTTCACTCCTGAAGACACTGGAGAGTATGAATGTCTCTCCAAATACCATCATTTTGGGAGACTTCAACTACCCAAACATAGACTGGGAACATTACTCAAGCCCCAACACTCTAGCCCAAAGGTTCTTAGAATTCATAAACTCAAATGCAATGGAACAACTAGTCACCATTCCCACAAGAGGAGACAATATACTAGACCTGATCATCACAAACATGGGGACAAAATGCTCCACACCAGAAGTACACCCCTCTTTGGTAAGATCAGACCATAAATTAATCTCACTGGAAATCCACATCCCCCCCACCCCTGCACAAAAGACCACAGTGAAGAACTTCTCAAAAGCAAACTTCACACTTCTTAAGACTGAAGTGGTATCTTTCAAGGCCCCTGGGCCAGTGGAAACCACAACCCACACTGCTGAATCCTTTGCAAACGCCTTCTATGGGCAACTTCAAGAATGCATGGATCATGCAATCCCAAATAAAACCAAGACCCATTCCCCAAAGGCAGGCGGTCAGGTGGACCCCAGCCATAAACAAACTTTACAACAGAAGGAGGAAGCTACTACATGACAGAGCAAAATCCCTAAAAGGTAAGGCATCTCTGATCAGTACTAGCAAAAAACTACGATCACTCATAAAATCATCCAAGGCCAACTTTGAGAGAAAAATCGCAAATGACACAAAAGACAATCACAAGGCCTTCTTTAGCTACGTTAGAAACCTGGGTGGAAACTCCCAGATATGCTCAGAGTTAGTCCAAAATGACACAAAATACACTGAACCCACTGACATTGCCAACATTCTGGCAGACAGGTTCAGTGCAAATTCTCCTCCCTCCCTCCCAAAGGAGAAATAACTATCCCAGCAGAGTGTAGCCTCCCTAACATCTCAGATGCCCAGGTGAGAGCCGCCTCTCTAAAGCTAAAACACAGCATCAATGGGACCGGATGGTGTCCCGGCTGTGTGCTACATGAACTCCAAGAGGAACTAAACCCACACATAAGTCTGCTGTTTAATCTTACCCTTAACACAGGTTACCGACCCAAAGAGTGGCGTCGGCAACAGTGGTCCCACTTCACAAAGGCGGTGCTTCTACGGACCCTGGAAATTACCGCCCCATAAGCCTGACGAGCCTGGTCTGCAAAGCTATGGAGAGGATCATTATGGAACTCATAAACAAAGACATTGGGGACCTACAGACATTGGATCCTACCCAATTTGGCTTTGTCAAGGGCAGATCCTGCCTTCTGAACTTGGTCGACTTTTTTGAAATAGTCACTAAGGCCATTGATGAGGGTAAGGCAGTTCACACAGCCTACCTTGACCTTGCAAAAGCCTTTGACACAATACACCACTCGGGCATCATAGACAAACTCACCAGCTTAAATGTAAACCCATATGTCACAAGATGGGTTGCAAACTGGCTCAAGGACAGAACCCACAGGGTCAGAGTTGCTGGAGCTATGTCAGACTCTAAGCCAGTCACAAGCGGTGTCCCACAGGGCTCAGTCCTGGGACCTCTCTTGTTCGGCATTTATTTTTCCGAGGTACAGGCAAACATAGGAGGATTGTGGCTGACAAAGTCCCAGATGACTGCAAACTGGGCGCCATAATTGATACTCCAGCGGACACAAACATCCTTCAGAGAGGCCTCATAGAAATGGATAA
This sequence comes from Protopterus annectens, assembly GCF_019279795.1. Lineage (NCBI taxonomy): Eukaryota > Metazoa > Chordata > Ceratodontiformes > Protopteridae > Protopterus > Protopterus annectens. The sequence continues at coordinate 1,135,331,284 of NC_056748.1, read as the reverse complement.
TTGGTGCCAGAGCCATGGCCTTAAGCTGAACGCCAAAAAAATGTATAGTCATACCCTTTGGGAAAAACAAGGTACAGACAAATTACCACATAGGCGGTAATCCATTAAGTGGAAGAGGTAATCAGGGACCTAGGGACCCAGGTTGACAGTAACCTCTCATTTGACACTCACATTGCCAAAGTGGTTAGGAAGACCTTCTATATTGCCCACCTTATCATGAAGGGTTTCACATCTAGATCAAGAGAGGTCATTGTGCCCCTGTACTCTTCTCTTATCAGGCCAATGATTGAGTACAATGCCCCATTTGGGATGCATCTCACCCGACACCTGCAGCAGTTGGAAAGACCCCAAAAGTTCCTCACCAAGAGGATAAAGGGTCTTAAACATATGTCATATGCTGCCTGACTGAAAAACTCCAGCTCTATTCAGTGCATACCGCCTACTCAGAGGTGATCTGTGCCTGACGTACAAGGCCATGTCCAATCCTGAATTAATGGACATGCTCCACCTCAGAAAATCCAAATCCATCAGAGCCACGAGAACAAGTGACTTAAACCTCAACACAGAAATAAATAGAACATGCTGGAGGGACAGATTCATAACCCAGAGGCTCCCTACACTCTGGAACAGAATCCCAGTCCATGTTAGGCAGAGCCCCTCACTGACTCTATTCAAGAGAAATCTCGACGAGTGGATGGGAGATCGTAGGTTTACCCCGGGGGTCATCTCTTTGTCACTACTAGACAGAGGCATAGTAAACTAAACTCTAAAAGGGCGTAGTATTCTCATCCTAAGGGGTGGTGTAAGCCACATACACTCTGGCTAGGCTTATAAATGCCCTAGGGCAGATAGCCTAGTACGAACCTATGAACCGCCTTTGATACAGCTCCCCAAGCAAGTTCGAATACTTCCGTGGTTACAGACGGAGTAAGAACCAGAGGCCCTGTACTTTCACTGCCTTTGATACAGCTCCCCAAGCAAGTTTGAATACTTCCGTGGTTACAGACAGAGTAAGAACCAGAGGCCCTGTACTTTCACTGCCTTTGATACAGCTCCTGAAGCAAGTTTGAATACTTCCGTGGTTACAGACGGAGTAAGAACTGGATGGCAGAACGTAAGACCTGGGTTATGACAGAACGGATTCACCCAGCAAAATAAACTCCCTCTTCACAAATCCCATCACTGGAATTTGAAATTAAAAGTGGTGCTGATGTTTTGTGTAAACTGATTTGAGAATTCACTGAATCTTCCTTGAGTGAGGTTTAGCCAAAAAAAATCATAGGACTAGAAGAGATCATGAAACTTAGAAATACAAGATATTTGCTGACATCATGCCAGAGTCCGGTTGGAAAATGTCAGAAATTGGTTCTTATAATATTTTACTGTCTTTTGAGTAAGAGAAACCTTTATGAGCATTTAATTCAAAATGCATTCCAGAAAGACAACTTTGCTGGGAAGAATATGAGAAGATTTCACTTTGTTCATCCAAAATCCCAGGCTGTGGAAAAGATTTATTACTCAAATCAGAACCAAAGATTATTGACAGTCTGAGAAGGCTCTGCAAAAATCAGGCAATTGTCTAGCTAATGAAAAATATGAATGCTCTGCCATCTTAAACAGGTAGTTACTGAAGCCAGGCACTGTTAATACTCTTGGAGCTGAAAGTAAACCAAGTGGTAAAACAAAATTGAAAATGTGAATAAGATACAGTAAAACACAAAAAGCACTGGAAATTTTTGAGGATTGGACTGTGATGATACGTAGCTTTTTAAATGCAAACTTACTAGAAAACTAAAAAGTTTAGAAAATAAAGATCTAGGACAGGACTCCAAGGGGTTCCTTCTTTATTTGGCACCGAAAGGACTGTTGAATAAAACTGTTTGCATTTCAGGTCTGGAGGAGCTGGTTCTATAATCCCCTGAGACAGTATCTGATCTATTATTGTAGGGTTTAGATCGAACTTTCAAAAGTTTGAATGTCATACGATCGACACCATATGATCGAATTTTTGAAAGTTTGAACATTTTAATGGAGATCTCCATACAGTGTGGAATGGGAAGATTTCCCTTTTCTGCACTGTAGTGCGATCTCGGAGTTGGTATATTTAAAGAGCGGGGGGTGCAGGGGGACTTGCTCCCTGCTTAAAATGTTCGGGTAGGTTATTTGTGTAGTTTGTTTATTTTTTTATTAGATGTTCGAACTTTTAAAAGTTCGATCATATGGTGTCGACCATATGACAAACTTTTGAAAGTTCGATTATCTAATATATACCCCTTATTGTAGGGAAGACATAGATCTGTTTCGGTGGATATAGAGGGATCCCTCTCTGTCAGTTGTAACCTTTGTGAAAAATTTTCAGTACCCAAGACTCTGAGGTTATTTTATGTTATGCCAAAGAGGAAGGTGAAAGCCTAGGGTTCAGGGATATCTTAAAAGTATCGTCAGTAAATGGAGGGGAAAACGCTTGTGGGGGCCAATAGTCATTTGTTTTTTTAGATTGCCCTCTGTTTAGGGAGGATCATCTTTCTTCTTTAAATTTTCCTAACAATACTTTCTGAAATTTTGCTCATCTGTACCTTTTTGGGAAAATCTATTCCATTTCCTGCGAAAGGAACCAGAGCTGGAGGTAATGCTTCTGTTAAATTTTGGAAGAGGGATACACATTACCTGCAGTGGAACTCTCTTAGGTTTGCACTCTTAACCCCAGTGGGCACGGTCTGAGGCATTTAAAAATTAAGTTTTCACTTCCTAGCTCAAAAATGTTCATATCTTTATAAACATACACTGTCCACTCCTTACCTCACTTTGTCTCTCTCTCCTCAGTGTGTATTACTACTCAAAAAAAAAAAAAGAAATATATATATATAAAACCTCATTTGTTCATAACTATTTAATATGACACAGTACTACTTTTATTTTTCTCATACTGATCTTCATTGAAATGCTTGCATGGTTTTCTTTTTGAACCTATATCTACATGAAAACTGTATTGTATTTTGCTTATATTTCTGTGGAGCTTTTCTCCCTGGGTCACTGCTAAAAATGGACTTCTGGCCCAGTTGAACTTTCCCAGTAAACAAATGTACATAAAATAATAAATAAATAACTTAAGTGTTATTAGAAACTGTAAATGGCAAACTATTCAGCACAAAGTAATATTTACAATGGCTGTATTCCTTCAATCCTAGGTCTTAAACTGAATGTTCTAAGCCACAATGTCCACAATAAATATGAATTATGCAATGCTATAAACAGTTTACACTATATTCGTAACCAAGCAGCATATATATATATAATGCTAGTGTTTTCTTCACACGGCTGAGGCAATTCTATTTCACTTTAATTGTTGATGTATTTAGAGAAATACGAAAATGATTACAATACAAATAAATATAATAATTCCAAAACTATGCTACATACAAGGTATCAGAAGGTCCATCTTAAAGCTTACACATGGGCAAACACAACTATACTGATATTTGACCTCTGTCTAGAGCAACTAGGCAGATATTTATTATTTGTAAAGTATTCATTTGCATTGTAATAATTTTCATATATCTCTGAATATCTCAAAATGAAATAAGTGGAACTGCTTAGCCACATATGAAAGAGCACATCTATTTGAAGAAAATGCTGCTGGCAGAGTGTGTGTGTTGCTTGAATGGTTACTAAGACATTGTAAACTGTTTATACAATAGTGAATAATTCATATTTACTGTGGTTATTGTGGCTTAAAAAATCCAGTCTAAGACCTAGAACTGAATGAATGCAATCATTGTAAATAACTGGATAACTTCCTGCATTAACCTTCCCCTTTCATCAAACATTTCAAGACATCAGCAGAGGCAGAACAAAAACAGAACCTATTTATCAAAGGAAGCCAGCAGAAATTTAGACGTGAACCTAACAATTTACTATTCTGAAGGCCAAAGGTGAAAGAAGTCAAAATATTTTTCCAGAGCAATCAAAGGTTTTTACCGGTTTATCAGAAGAGATAGGGCTGTCTGTTAAAATAAGTTTCTCAGAAAATGACTTTGACAAAAAGTATTATAGGATCTGACCAGGGGTTAGCAGAAAAGAAGTGTGTGCGTGTGTGTGTCAGAGGCAACTTGTAAAATGCATCTCATTTTATTAGAGGAGGTGAGTGACTGTCAGGCAAACTGATGGCTACCAAGAAAATAATCTTCTAAAACTGGCGACACAGGAGGAACAAGTCCAGGCTGAGGTAACTCCATCTGTAACAATTCATGTAGTCTCTGAATAGAAACTGAGATTTCTTTTTGTTCTTTCTGAGATTATTCCCTCATTCTGGCACTAGTATAAGAAAATACATCTTGCTCTGGTACTTGTTGAATGGCCTCCATATCCATGAGGGACGAGACTTGTTTTTGTGCCTCTGCCCATTGATTTTTTGGCAGATCTGGTCAGCCGTTTGCCTTTGGCAGGGTATAGAAATGGAACTTGTAGCCTTGTGACACTATATTTAGAACCCACTTGTCCTGGGTTATAATGTGCCAATTTTGAGAAAGAAAGTGCTAATTTCCCCCCTAAGGGTGCTGCCAGGAGATAAGTGCTTGGTGCAGGCAGGGGGAAGTCATTGGGACTGTTTCCTGTATGGTTGTGATTTGTCTTCTCTAACTTTGCAGGCAGAAGCCCCCCATTGCTTTGACCTGTATGAACCTTGTGCCTGGGATCGCCTCTAGGGCGTGTGGATCTGCCCCTTTGAAGTCTGTCTGACACAGAATTATGGCAGCCGACATGGACCCTAAAGCAAACAGAATCAGTTGGGCTGACCATGAAGAGTGGTGGATTATCTTTTGGACTTGAAATCAAATCGTTTGTACTCTTGGCAGGGAAGGAAGGCTGTCACTGATAAAGTATTGAACAAAGTCCTTTTAAATACTAGCACTTGAGCTGGTTCTAATTGAGATTTGCTGAGACTGATGTCAGTGCCTAGGTGAGACCACAGCTGGAGTACATCATTTCTTGCTTTGGTCGGAGTGGTTATGAGCGAGTTGTCCAGGTAAGGAAACACTCGGAATCTGTGCCGTCTCAAGTGAGCTACTACTAGTACTTAAATTTAGTAAACACCCCGGGGCTGTGGTGAGGCCAAAGGGCAGTGGTCTGACCGTCTCCTAGCCGGAAGAGTAGGTATGTCTGGATCACCTGTTCATTTTTATGTGATAGTATGCGCCCTGAAGATCTACTGAGCACATCCAGTCATCCTTGAGCAGGAAAGGTAAAATGGACTGAACCGTAAACATCCAGAACTTTCTATACTGAACAGATTTGCTCCATTTTCGGAGATCGAAAATTGGTCTCCACTGCCCTGTTTTCTTTGGCACTAAACATATCCTGAGTAAGTACCGGATACTTTCTGGTCTAAGGTGGTCTGGGGGGACCTGTTGGACGACTTTTTCTAGCAGCTTTCATATTTCTAGAGCTGCAGCTTTCCTCTGACTTGGTGGAACATCAGGAATTGTATTTACTTTTGAAGGAGGTGGTGGGGAAAAGGGAAATCTATAACCTCTGGAAATAATCCTGTGCACCCATGCATCTTTTGTAATGTTTACCCAGGCTCTTTGGTGCAGGGATAGATGACCCCTTTACTGCCTCCAGAAGTGGACAATTGGGCCTCCTTTCAGGAGCGCCGGTAGGGTCTTGTCAGAGAAGGAATCTATGGAACTCTGGTTTTGCAGGCCTCTTCAACTGCATGGAGAGCATTTTCCATTAGAATTGCCCCCTCTGCCCCTGGGGGAACTAGCTCCACATAGATCATGGAAAGGACACTAGAACTTTCTGAAACACATTTTCCTACTACCTTGTTGATTTCTAGAGAGAGTTCTTTGAGGAGTTGAAAAACATGTGCTCACTGCAGACAGGGTCGTACATCTTGCTCACATCTGGAGTGTGCATCTTTAACTTTAGGGCCAAACAAAGAACTTCTGACAAAAGGCGGACTGATGAAGGAGAAGTTGAAGGGCTCTGCAAAATCACACAGGTGTTTCCAGGCACGTCTCCTAATGGAAATATCTGAACCTGCTGCCCTTGAGGTACCTTCAGCTGCATGTGAAATGAGCCTCATGGACAAATTTGCAATGGACTGGAAGATAGCCAAGTGTGAGGAAGCCTGTGCCTAAGAGGTTATTGCTCCTGAGAGGGATTTGGAGAGTTCTTTAATCAAATCTGTCTTTAGTCAGGTGAAGTGCACCAAATAATTTGGCGATCCAAGTGCAAAAGTCATTGGGGCGTAAACACACTTCCCACATCTGTCAGATGCCCTAGACTCCCTGTTAGGGGGATAAACAGATGAACTCAGCTCCGTGAGTTCGTTCTTTGTGGCCACTGCTAGTACCATGGCATCTACTGGTACTCCTTTGCTCTAGTACTCTTTTCCCTTTGCTGGTGCCAGGACCCTATCTGGTCTCTTAGGGATCGGCTCAACAGAATCGGGTTCCATCCATGCCCGCTGAGAGATCAAATCAATGAGCTCATCGGCGGGTGGAGTCACCCAGGAAGTAGATGGGCCAGACCCAAATTCCTTCAGAAATACCAATTCCTCTTGGGAAGAATTAATTGGTAGACCACTGGCTCCCTCTGACCTGAAGATGGTCCGCCCTAGGCAGAAGTCGGAGATGAGTTGTCCAATTCTGAGACCTAGAGGAGCAGAGGTGGCTCTGACAGCTTTGGAGTTAAATGTAGCATCTCAGAGCCAACAAAGGGGCTTCGGCTCCAAGAGTCATCTTGCTGTGACGGACTTGGAGTCAGTCCACTCAGAGAAGGTATCGGAGCCGAAGACACAACAGTCTTTGGATCTGATACAGGTGGTCCCAGAAAAAGAAGTTATGTCTTACCATAACGTTCCATCTGTATTGTTGATCCTTGTTCAAAGGATTCGGCCGACTTCTAACTGCTTCTGCTTCGGGGCACCAATCGCGCGTGGCAAGAAAGACTGAAGAAAATGGTGTCAGCTGCTTCTTTTATTCCCCTGACGCACTGATGTCCGGGAAGAAGAGACAGCAGCCGACGCAGGACCCAAGACTTTGGAATTCAGGGCGACTGAGGACAACCTGCCAGCAGGATTACCCAAATGTAATGACTGCAACAGTGAAACACGTAGAACATCTGGCTCCCTCATTAAAAATAGCAGCCAAAAATTCAAGAACTGTGGATAATGGTTCTGAAAAGGGGTTGATGTTTTTTTTTTGTTGTGCACCCCCCCACCCCCCCAAAAACGTTTACATTTGTAAATCTTCCTAGTGGAAGACAAAAAATTGTGATGGACAGGGGAGAAGAGCCTGGACTGTCTAGCTAGCAATTGCATTGGAGAAACCACGTGGTCAACTTTAAGCCCAAAATGTCAGGGTGAATCATGTTTTTTTGGGTGAGACAGAGGGTCTGGATCCAGGATCCAAAGAGGATGAATTAGACGAAGCCAAAGGAAGGGGAACCAATTCTGACGAAGCCAATAAGGGTCATTGAGGATTAGTGTGCTCTTGGGGCTCAGAGGGGTTAGGGTGTAAGCACAGAGGAGACCGGTGGGGGGGCACTCCACTCGTGGAGGGCAGTGTCTCTCGGTGATTCCCTCGGTGGGGGGATCAGGGCAAAAAACCTGCTGCACTTGTTGTTGAGGGGAGATGCAGAGAGATTGCAGCATGGCTGGACCCTTTGATGGAATAAATTCTCTGCAATTTTCTTGTTGCGAGACCACATGTGAGGCAACAGAATGGACCTGCTCAACTTCTCTGCTATCATGTTGGATTTCCCCAGAATGTACATTACCAGAAATCAACTGGATGAGATCACCCACTGCCACACTTTCATAGCATCTCGACATAAGGGGCAAGATCTGGTGCCTCCTTGTTTGTTGCTGCACCAGTCTACTGACATATTGTCAGTCTGAACTGCAATAGTCTCTGAAGGGAGAGTATTGAAAAGCCTGCAATGCTAGGAGAACTGCTCTCATCTGTAGGACATTGGTATGCATATGTTGGTCTCTTCTGGGGAACAGGTGCCTTGGACTGCCTTTCCCAAGAAGTACCCCCCACCCGAATTGGGATGCGTCCGTGGTCACAATGGCCTTGGGTCGAGGAAGTATGAAAGGGTGGCCCTGTAAAATCTGTTATGAGCAAATCCACCACCTGAGGTACCTTTTGTATGCCTGAGTTATTTTGAGCTGGGTGGACAAAGGTTGGTACAGGATTGGACCAATGACTTGTCAGGGTCCACTGAAGAATTCTCATATGGTATCTTGCCAAAGGAACTAGAATTATGGCAGCCGACATGGACCCTAAAGCAAACAGAATCAGTTGGGCTGACCATGAAGAGTGGTGGATTATCTTTTGGACTTGAAATCAAATCGTTTGTACTCTTGGCAGGGAAGGAAGGCTGTCACTGATAAAGTAATCAACAAAGTTCTTTTAAATACTAGCACTTGAGCTGGTTCTAATTGAGATTTGCTGAGACTGATGTCAGTGCCTAGGTGAGACCACAGCTGGAGTACATCATTTCTTGCTTTGGTCAGTAGATTGTTGGTCGGAGTGGTTATGAGCGAGTTGTCCAGGTAAGGAAACACTCGGAATCTGTGCAGTCTCAAGTGAGCTACTACTACTAGTACTTAAATTTAGTAAACACCCTGGGGCTGTGGTGAGGCCAAAGGGCAGTGGTCTGACCCGTCTCCTAGCCGGAAGAGTAGGTATGTCTGGATCACCTGTTCATTTTTATGTGATAGTATGCACCCTGAAGATCTACTGAGCACATCCAGTCATCCTTGAGCAGGAAAGGTAAAATGGACTGAACCGTAAACATCCAGAACTTTGTATACTGAACAGATTTGCTCCATTTTCGGAGATCGAAAATTGGTCTCCACTGCCCTGTTTTCTTCGGCACTAAAAATATCTTAAGTACCGGATACGTTCTGGTCTAAGGTGGTCTGGGGGGACCTGTTGGACGACTTTTTCTAGCAGCTTTCATATTTCTAGAGCTGCAGCTTTCCTCTGACTTGGTGGAACATCAGGAATTGTATTTACTTTTGAAGGAGGTGGTGGGGAAAAGGGAAATCTATAACCTCTGGAAATAATCCTGTGCACCCATGCATCTTTTGTAATGTCTACCCAGGCTCTTTGGTGCAGGGATAGATGACCCCTTTACTGCCTCCAGAAGTGGACAATTGGGCCTCCTTTCAGGAGCGCCGGTAGGGTCTTGTCAGAGAAGGAATCTATGGAACCCTGGTTTTGCAGGCCTCTTCAAGTGCATGGAGAGTATTTTCCATTAGAATTGCCCCCTCTGCCCCTGGGGGAACTAGCTCCACATAGATCATGGAAAGGACACTAGAACTTTCTGAAACACATTTTCCTACTACCTTGTTGATTTCTAGAGAAAGTTCTTTGAGGAGTTGAAAAACATGTGCTCACTGCAGACAGGGTCGTACATCTTGCTCACATCTGGAGTGTGCATCTTTAACTTTAGGGCCAAACAAAGAACTTCTGACAAAAGGCGGACTGATGAAGGAGAAGTTGAAGGGCTCTGCAAAATCACACAGGTGTTTCCAGGCACGTCTCCTAATGGAAATATCTGAACCTGCTGCCCTTGAAGTACCTTCAGCTGCATGTGAAATGAGCCTCATGGACAAATTTGCAATGGACTGGAAGATAGCCAAGTGTGAGGAAGCCTGTGCCTAAGAGGTTAATGCTCCTGAGAGGGATTTGGAGAGTTCTTTAATCAAATCTGTCTTTAGTCAGGTGAAGTGCACCAAATAATTTGGCGATCCAAGTGCAAAAGTCATTGGGGCGTAAACACACTTCCCACATCTGTCAGATGCCCTAGACTCCCTGTTAGGGGGATAAACAGATGAACTCAGCTCCGTGAGTTCGTTCTTTGTGGCCACTGCTACTACCATGGCATCTACTGGTACTCCTTTGCTCTAGAACTCTTTTCCCTTTGCTGGTGCCAGGATCCTGTCTGGTCTCTTAGGGTTGGCTCAACAGAATCTGGTTCCTTCCATGCCCACTAACAGATCAAATCAATGAGCTCATCTGTGGGTGGGGTCACCCAGGAGGTAGATGGGCCAGACCCAAATTCCTTCAGAAATACCAATTCCTCTTGGGAAGAATTAATTGGTAGACCACTGGCTCCCTCTGACCTGAAGATGGTCCGCCCTAGGCAGAAGTCGGAGATGAGTTGTCCAATTCTGAGACCTAGAGGAGCAGAGGTGGCTCTGACAGCTTTGGAGTTAAATGTAGCATCTCAGAGCCAACAAAGGGGCTTCGGCTCCAAGAGTCATCTTGCTGTGACGGACTTGGAGTCAGTCCACTCAGAGAAGGTATCGGAGCCGAAGACACAACAGTCTTTGGATCTGATACAGGTGGTCCCAGAAAAAGAAGTTATGTCTTACCATAACGTTCCATCTGTATTGTTGATCCTTGTTCAGTCATTACGCATGGATATCGGTTCCGACCTCGGAACCGAGCCGGCCATTTTCCAAGCTCGCGTCAGCTTCAAACTCTCGAGCTAAACTCTTACCCACAATCCCCCTCTACCTGTTACCTCAGATTGAGTTTGCAAGTCAAAGAAGGTAGAGGCTACCTCTGGTCAAATAACCCAAGAGAACCGGATGGTGAGATCCACTAGAAACCACAGGAGGGGGAAGGAGGGAGGGTCATAATGACTGAACGAGGATCAACAATACAGACGGAACGTTATGGTAAGACATAACTTCTTTATCTGATATTGTTAATCCTCGTTCATTCCTTACGCATGGGACAGAGTCCCCAGCTATCTCTATTCCTGGGAGGCTCTCATGGAAGGACATTCCTAAGCACCATAGAACCAAAAGATGCTCTTCCCCTGGAGGCCAAATCCAATTTGTAATGATTGATGATGGTATGAGGCGTAGCCCAAGTTGCAGCTGCACAGATGTCATGTAAAGAAGCTATGGCATGGAAGGCAGCAGAGGTTGCCACCGACCTTGTTGAATGAGCTTTCATGGTAGTAGGCAACGAGATATTACGTTGTGTATAAATGAAGGTCACACAGTCCTTCAACCATCTAGCTAATGTGACCTTAGCAACAGCAGATCCTAATCTAGGTCCAAAAAAGGCCAAAAATAACTGGTGAGATTTACGAAAGGACCTGTTTAAGTAAAAATGGATTGGCCTGTGGATATCTAGGGTATGTAGGCAATACTCTCTTCTGTTTGAATGATTGGGAAAGAAAACTGGCAATTCAATGGTTTGATTAATGGATATTTCAGAGATCACTTTTGGCAGCAAAGATGGATTAGTTCTCAGAGACACTCTCTCTATGAAAAATCAAGTATGGACTCTTGATACATAAAGTTTGGAGCTCAGAAATACGTCTGGCAGAAGTAATGGCGACCAAAAACAAGGTTTTCCATGACAAATGCTTGAGGTCGCAAGAAGAGGCTGGTTAGAAAGGTGGCATTGTCAGAGCTTGTAGAACTAATGATAAATCCCATGGTTGAATAGGTTCTCTAAAAGGTGGCTTCAGATGATTCACACCTTTTATGAAGGTCTTGGACAATTTGTGGGACATGAGAGGAATCTTGGACACCCTCATGAAAATTAGAAATTACAGCCAAATGAACTCTAATGGTAGAGGCCGATAGACCCGATTGGAAAAGGTCGGCCAGATAGTCTAGTATTATCGACACTGGTGCTGAGAAGGGATCTACTTGTTTATCTTTCAGCCAACAGGTAAATCTTTTCCACTTGCTCAGATAAGTAATTTTAGTGGAACACATATGAGATGCAATGAGAATGTCACGCCTGGTAAAGAAAGATCATTCTGTCTGGCAATCAAGGGAACTAGAGTAGCCAAGCTGTTAGCTTCAGGCTGTTCAAGTTGGGATGAACCAGGTTCTGTGGATGTGAGATCAACTCTGGGGTTGGATGGAGAATCCATGGTCGATCTAGTAGGTGAGGCCAAAGGAAGGGGAACCAAATCTGTCGAGGCCAATATGGTGCTATGAGGATCACCTTGCTCTTCAACCGATTGGCTTTCTTCAGAAACTGGGGAATGAGGGGAAAGGGTGGGAATGTGTAAAGAAGACCCGAGGGCCAATCGTGGACTAGAGCGTCCCTGGGTGACTGTCCCAGTGGGGGAATCAGGGCGAAGTAATTGCTGCATTTGTAGTTGGTCGGGGATGCAAAGAGGTCACAGCAAGGACGGCCCCAGCGGTGGAAGATCTCTGCCGCTATCAAGGGATTCAGGGACCACTCGTGAGGTTGAAGAATGCACCTGCTGAGTCCGTCTGCTATCACGCTGGAACTCCCGGGAATGTGCGTCGCTAGAACAAAACAGTTGGTAGCCATCGCCCATTGCCATATCCTCATGACCTCTCGACAAAGGGGGTAAGATTTGGTTCCACCTTGCTTGTTGATGTACCAGACCACAGCCATGTTGTTTGATTGAATTGCAATTGTCCCAGACGGCCGCAAGGGGTGGAATGCTTGCAATGCCAGAAGCACCACCCTCAGCTCTAGAACATTTATATGCAGATGGGCCTCCAGTTCGGACTAAGTGCCTTGGATTGTCTTTCCCTGACATAGCCTCCCCCCATCAGGGAGGCGTCCGTGGTCACTGTGGCCTTGGGCTGCTGGGGGGAGAAGGGGTGAGACCATTGTGACAGATTGTGTGTCATCCACCAATTTAAATCCTGTTTGCACCTGTGGGTTACTCGAATCATGGCTGAAAGAGGATGCTGAAAGGGATACCATTGGGTGACCAGTATCCATTGTAGAAGCCTCATGTGAAACCTGGCCAGGGGGACAATGGTGATGGAGGCTGCCATGGAACCTAACAGCTGCAGAACCGAGTGAGCCGTGGATTTCTCCCTTGAAAGGATTGGAATCAGTTGTTGCTTTATCCTTAAAATTCTGTGCTCTGGAATGGCAGCTCTGCAGTTCTTTGTATCCAAGATAACCCCTATGAATTCTGTCGACTGAGATGGGGTGAGATTGGATTTTTGCCAGTTTATGGTTATGCCTAGCCTTTGTGCAGCGAGGAGAGAGTATGCCAGGGCTTCTTCCAATAGATGTCTGGTGGGGGCGGAAATGAGCCAGTCGTCTAGGTATGGAAACACCTGAAATCCTTGAAGTTGCAAGTGAGCTGTGACAACTGCCATGCACTTTGTGAACATTCTGGGGGCTGTAGAGAGTCCGAAGGGCAGTACTCTGAACTGGTAGTGACTGGCTCCCGCACGAAGTGCAGAAATCTTCTTGATGGTATGTCCACTTTTATGTGGTAGTACGCATCTTGAAGATCTATCGAGCACATCCAATCGTCTTTTTCCAAAAGCGGGAGGATAGACTGTATTGTGACCATCCGGAATTTTTATACACTCACAAACTTGTTCAAAAAACTGAGATCCAAAATTGGTCTCCAGTCCCCGCTTTTCTTTGGCACCAAAAATAGTCTTGTAGAATCTGGATCCTATCTGGTCTGGAGGGACTATTTGGACGACTCTCTTTCTTAGCAGCTATTGTATCTCTCGTGCTGCTTCTTCCCTTTGACTGGGTGGAATGTTGGGAAGGTTTTTTGAAGGGACAGGACAAAGATCGAAGGGGATATGATAACCTCTGGTTATAATCCTTTGTACCCAAGAATCTGTGGTGATGGTTAGCCAAGCAGAAGGGTACAAGGAGAAACGTCCCCCAACCATCTCCAGAGGAAAGGAGTTGGGCCGCTCTTCAGGAGTGCTGGTATGACTGGCCAGGGAAAGAATCCCTGGAACCCTGGTTACGCGGACCCCCTCTGCCCCGAAAGGAGCATCTTCCCTATGAGTTTCCCCCTCTGCCTCTAGGGAACAACTCGGCCTGTGTGTCATGGAAAGGACCCTGAGATTTCTTGAACCATATCTTCCCACTCTTTTGGGTTTGGGAGAAAGCACGTTGAGGGGAAGAATAAAGGACACCTACGGCAGAAAGGGTCTTACCGTCCTGTTCACATCTGACAGTACCAAAATCCAGTAGCACCACCAAGGAATGCTCCAGTACACAAATTAGAAGAAAACAAAAAAAGAGGTAACACCATAGACATAAAACTGGAACTTTAATAACAACAAGAACAGGATAAGCACTTTCGGCATGTGCCTTCCTCAGATCCTGAAAACAATTCCTACACAAAACTATTTAGGAACCAACTAACCAATCTAGTTAAAAGGCAATTAAGCAATTAAAAAATGAGGCAATGAAACATAGCAACACTTACTCCCCATTTGCATAGTGCACTTGTAACAAAAACATGTTTTAAAATAACTTGGATCCAAGCTTAATACAAAACTACATTTTGTTAAATACAATCAGCATAGCATATTAAAACTTATAGTAAATAAATAAAACACTGCTGTCACAACTTGTGAATCTGTTAAAAACTCAGAACTCATACTATTAACATAGCAGGTTCACAACTATAATATTAAAGAAGCAACAGTCACAGCCTGATTAAAAAAAAATGAGGCAATGAAACATAGCAATACTTACTTCCCCATTTGCATAGTGCACTTGTAACAAAAACATGTTTTAAAATAACTTAGATCCAAGCTTAGAACAAAACTACATTTTGTTAAAGACAATCAGCATAGCATGCTAAAACTGTTAACATATCAGGTTCACAACCATAATATTAAAGAAGCAACAGTCACAGCTTCATATACAACAAACAAATAACTAACTACTGTCATCGCATAAAAGTCTGATAAACACTCAGAATTCATACTATGAACAAAATAGACACAAAACTCACCCATTAATAGCAGAATACACCATGACTCCAAACTTCACATCTGGCCAGTGTGCTTTTAACTTTGGGTCCAAACAACGAGGAGGTCTCAATGGGAGCATTAAGAAAGGAAGCCTTAAATGGTTCAGCGAAATTGCACAAGCGCATCCAGGCGTGTCGACTCAAGACCACAGCTGAACCCGCTGCTCTTTCTGAAGCGTCAGATATCAGTCGCATAGAGGAGTTACATATTGACTCAATGGTGGCCAGCTGAGAGGCCACTTTGTCACGGACCTCAACAAACATCGCACCAGCCAAGGTTTCAGAAAGCTCACAAATCAGATCCCTTTGAAGCCTGGTAAAGTGTGCCATATAATTCAGGGACCTGATAGTAAAGGTCGCTGATGCAAAGGTGCACTTCCCTATCCTGTCCAGGGCCTGGGACTCTGTTAGGCGGATGGACAGTCTGGCTTTCTTCTTCTGCCAGATCCTTTTTTGTTGTGGCCACCACCACCAAAGCATCCACAGGAAGACCTTTTGACCAATGGGGATCCGTAGCAGGAGGGGACAAAATCTTATCCGGCCTCCTGGGAATAGCTTCGATAGTGTCAGGAGCCTTCCAAGCACACTGCACGATAAGCCGGACAAGTTCATCGGCAGGTGGAGTTACCCAGGAGGTAGGGGGCTGGGCACGAAAGGC
Organism: Protopterus annectens; assembly: GCF_019279795.1. Lineage (NCBI taxonomy): Eukaryota > Metazoa > Chordata > Ceratodontiformes > Protopteridae > Protopterus > Protopterus annectens. The sequence goes on along the minus strand of NC_056748.1, from coordinate 1,135,315,845 downwards.
CTGCAGGAACACAGATTCCTCAGAGGTTGGATTAGAGGACTGCCAGTCACCTCTCTGTTTCAGGATTTCGAGGATATCACCAAAGGATACCTCCGAGGGTGACCGAGGGGGATCCTTCCCCCTCATCAAAATCTGTCTCTTCAGTGAGGGACTCCTCTGTGGAGTCCATGTGCTTCCTCTTACACTAACTTTTCCAGTGGACTTCCTCAGCGGGAGAAACTGGGGAAGACAGCGGAAAAGGGGTTTCCTGTGGGAATATGTCCTGAGGCCCTTGCACCCGATGTCTGCTCAGTGTGACTTGTGACACCAGTGTACCAGAGGAGGGCGGATGGATAGACAGTCCAGTATCGTCAGCAGCAGCGAAAGCCTTCTCCATCAGTTGGAAGGCTGGTCCACCTGAAGAGGAGTGAATGTCTAAGGACAGGGGTCACCCCTCCCCAAGTGGCTCAGCCTGCCGATCCGGAGTCCCTGGATGACTGCAGAGCAGCAAACTATGCATGTCACAACTGACATCCTGGGTCATAGCAAAACTTTCCTGCCATGAAGGCAACTGCGGTTCCTTAGTGAGATCCATAAAGGGAACCGCAGAAGGGGAAGACTGTGCTGTATCCATGGACTTCAAAGGCAATGAAGGAGGAGAATAAAAAGGGGTCTTTGGAGACGGGTGATCACCTCCCAAGGAAGGATAGCTCCTGGGGGGGGTGGGATACCTCTGGCCAAGAGCACCTGATCCACAAGACGCAACACACTGTGTTCGGAAAGGCTTCTAGTGGATCTCATGGAGACTGAGGGAGAAACAGGTCTGTCCACAGAAGAGGCAAACTCGGTGCCCATCTCACCAGTCCGCACCGAGAACAACGGTGCCGAGAGAGACTGGACAATGGGTGTCTGCACCGAAGAAGTCATTGGTGCCGAGGTCATGGTCTGCACCGACACATAGATCGGTGCCGAAGTGGTTGTCGGTACCGAAGATGGAACCCACAAATCTGGAGTCAACAATAAAGGCGTCAGTTCCGAGTAAGATGTCAGAGCCGACGTGGCCAAGGTCTGCGCTGACTGAACGATCGGTACCGATACAGTGTTAATAGTCTGAACTGAGGAGCCCCTCAGTGCCGATATAGTGAAGGCTGCAGGAGAAGACGGAGCCGAAGGCCTCGGTGCCGAAGGTCTAGGCACCGAAAGCACTGGGGCTGACTGAGTGAGCTCCGGAGCCAAAAATTTGGCCTTTTTAGGTTTTGGTTGGCGGGAGTCCCCAGCCGGGGACGAAGGTAAAGATTTAGCCTTGGTAGGAACATCCAAGATTTTCTTATGGGCTCTAGGAGGGGTTGAGGCCGCCGACCCAGAAATAGCCTCTGAAAAGGGAGATTTGAGAAGTCCCTTCAGTAACAGCTTGTTTTTCCTTTCCAGCAAGGTTCTATTTGAAAAGTTTTCACAAATAGTACAGGGGGGGACGCCCCCAAACAATAAACGCACAAAGTGTGTGCATCAGAAGTAGGTAGTTTGTGTCCACAATCAGAACACCGTTTAAACCCCGGACTACCTTTCTTATCTGCCATAATAGCTAAATTAGAAAGCAGAAAAGGGTACCAGCAATGGTAGGAAGGAATACCCGAAGGTATGAGAAAAAGGAAAAGATTACCAGTGATGGTAAGGGGAGAATACCTTGCGGTAAAAAGGTAAAAAGAAGAAAAACCTGAAGAAAGTATGATCGCTAGATGCGATAGGTTAAGAGACAACGAAATAGAAACTTTTCTGACAGAAAGTAATACAAATGGCTATTAAACAACAAATAACTGCACTTAGCTCAAGAGAAGCAGCTTGACACGACCGAATGGCAAAGCGACAAACGAAATCTGAGGCAACAAGGAGAGGGAGATTGTGGGTAAGAGTTTAGCTCGAGAGTTTGAAGCCGACGCAAGCTTGGAAAATGGCCGGCGCGGTTCCGAGGTTGGAACAGATACCGATACCCATGCGTAAGGAATGAACGAGGATTAACAATATCAGATGGTTCAGTTCCAAGATGGGTGGAGTGATACTAATGCTGGTGTCCTAACCCAAAGGGGTAGGAGCCGGAAGAACTCCCACCTGTATCTGTGCCGAGAGAAACTTTCTCAACATTCTGTCCACATCTGCCTTGGTCAGACTTCTGGAAGAATGGGAAGAAGCAGCTAGTGAAGGGGACCTAGTATGATAGCTCCTCTCTAAAAAGGGAGATAGTATCCAAGAGGGGATAAGGTCCAGGGGAGCTCTTTTGTCTCTGAAAGAACCGGATTTGAAGAGGCAAACCTTGTATCTGAAACAGTCAGATTCGAGGATTTGGTCATTGTATCTGACCATTTTGAGATCTTCCAGGCTGGCTCCTTGGTCAGATCCAAAGGAGGAGTGAAGGATCCAGAAGGTTCTGGTAGTCATTTTGTTCTACTCTTTTTGGCCTGCCTTGGAAGGATGAGCTCCAGCCAGTGACTATGAAAAAGTTGTAGGAAGAAGTCCCCAAAATCATTTATTTTTTTCCTGTCAACCAAAGCCCTAGGATTAAAGGATTTGCATATCTCACAACAGACTTTCATATGGACAGGTCCCAATCAACAGACCCAAGAGTCGTGGGCATCAGACAAAGGGATCTTGTGCTCACACACACTATACTTTTTGAAACCCAAAGGTTTATCAGCCATTATAGAAGAAAACAAATAACAATAAAACAAAGTTTTTTTTAAGAGGACAGAAAAGAAACCACCAATAATGGTAGGAAGAATTACCATAATGGTATGGGAAAAATTGCCAACAATTGTATGAAGATGCGCAGAAACACATAGGGATAAGAGAGGTTAGAATAAATTTAAAGAAGTATAAATAGATGGTCAATCAGAAAGAGGGCATTATAACACTAAACTTTTACCATTCACTAAACACTGAAGAACTGATAGTGACCACGTCTGTATGTGCAGGCGGCAAACGAGATCTGAGGTATTGAAGGGGACTGCAGCTTTATCGGTAAGGGAGGAGCTTGAGAGTATGCAGTATCCATGAGCTGTGAAAAGCATCTGAGTTGGATCTGAGGATGGGATCCAAACCATATGTTGAGGAACAAATGAAAACTGACAACCTCAGGTGTTTCTTTTAAAAGGAGGAGAGGACTCATCATTAAAGGACTGAAAAGCTCTAAATAATCCCTTAGAAAAGCCTAGCTAATATTCCCCCTAAGTTTGCAGAGAAACAAAAAAAGTGTAGTATTGTGTTCTTTTCTTAGGAGACTCCCCAGGAAAAGAGTTGCTTAAAGCTATGGTCCCCTCCCTAGGGATGAAGCTCTTCATAGTGGTTTACTGGAGCAGCAGCCCTCTTCTCCCATTTCCCTGATTCCTGCAAGGGTGGCCCTCCCTTACTCAAACGATAACTAAACAACTGCAGAGGACGTGCCTGCCTCACAGTTCTTAATGGCTTTCTAAGAAGTTACACTAAAAGGACAGTGAGAAAAAGATGAGTGGTCCCAGGAACAACTAATGTTCATAGTGGAGTAACCCATTAGCTTCTAATGCAAGGAGTATAAGAAAACTTTTTTCTTCTTGTTGCTATGGAAGAGATAGATTTACAGGAATACTGGTCCATGTGACAGCAGAGCCTAGAGGAGTCAGTATTACCTTCTAAGTGAAAAACGACCTCCTGTTGTAAAATTATTTACTACCAACCATTAAACACACGTACCCCAGCCCCTCACAACACTTATGCAGAAGCAGCACATTTTCCTCAAAAATCAAAGTAAAAGAGGAAATCCTCATAGGGGCTCAGGACCACAGCAGGAAAAAGGCAACTAATAAAGTTATAGCAGAGTTTTAGCATGTCGGTAAAGAATACTGACAGTATTTAACAGCTATGATATAATTTTTGTAATCATAACCCCCAAAACCCAAAGTCTAACCTCTACAAGCAATACCATAAGTAAAAAATTAACTTTTTTGTAAGAAAAGAAAATATTTTCAAAGGATTCCCCTCAAGGGATTATAACTAATAAAAATTTGAGGAAAACTTTTAGTGACAACCACTAAATTTCACAGAAATTGCCTGAAATAAGAATTTTAGAATAAATATAAAAGCATCTTTCACAAAGACGATGTGAGGTACTTAACTGCCCAACACTGAAGGAAAGCTAAAGAACGGTGTCACCCAAAGACCGAGGAGGAGTGCACTCTTCATTGTTAAGTTTTGAAGATTGTAGCACCTTAGTCTCAGATTTTCGCCTGCTTCCCTCATGCAGGGCCACAGGCTAGGGCACATGGAAAATGCCCTAAAGCTTTGAAAGCTGGCCTGCTGGTCCAACCCTTGTTAGAAAGTCCCATATACCTTAGGCTACTGCACCAGTGACATAATGATGAACATCTGCGGTGTTATCTTTGCTGAGCTGCAGGCACCCTTGGTTTGGAGCACTCTCTGCAAGTCCTGTGGGCTATGAAAACCACTACAAACTCTTCAGGCTTCCTGGGAGGGTTAGATTGTGAGTGGCAGAAGTGCTCTGCCTTTACATCTTGAAACAGCTGGGTCTAAGAGACACAGCCTGGCTAAACACTAAGGGTGGGCTTGGTGGCAGTTATACTACTGTGGCCAAGGTGGAGTCATCGTAGTAGTCATGCCTCTTAACAAACATAGCCTTAACGGTGCCACCAAGTTAGCTAGGCTAGATTGCTGCAAAGCAACAGATCACCTCTTGAGGCAGCAAAGGAGACTCCTTGATCCTTAAGGCTGAACGTGCTTCAGCAGTGAAGAGGGGGGCACTGGTGACCCTGACCAGAATGCACATATGAAAATCACTTAAGCAATCTCTCGCACTATTTTCAAAAGGACTTTCAGGATCAGAGGGACTCATGAAGAATACAAAATACCCTGATCCATTTGCACTGAAAAGCATTCCGAGATCTCATTTAAAAAAGAAACTGAGATTTTTTTTTAGAAAAAAATGATATACTGAAATGTTGTCCGTGTTTATAACGTGGAAAAAATACTCACCCTGCCATTTCAGATCCAAACTGATCTTGCAAATAGGACAGTTTCGCATTACTCCCCCAAGGCAGATTAATTACCATATGGTATAATTTTTGGTAATGAGTTACAAACATTACTGTAAAATGAAGGCTATCTACATCATGTGCTATACTAGACAACCTGAAGAATCCCAAATGAGAGTAAATAAAAGTCCAGTTAAACATACTTCCTTCTCCTCCCGTTACAGTGAAGCTAATACCTAAAATATAAATAATGTACTAAAGTCAAAGCTAGACCAAATAATCAAATAGTTTCAAAAGTTAGAGGAAAAGAAACTTTTTTTTTTACATTCCCTGTTCTGTGATTAGCTGTGCACAACTGTAAAGCTTCAGGATTCAACCACTCCACTTTACAAACAGCTATTCTGCCACCTGCTGGTCATGGGATGCGATGCAGCCTGTCAACTCCGGTCAAAAAATGGAATGCTGCATTATTTTTTACAATACAGGATGAAGAGTCTTGACTGTTCTTTAGACATGGTCTAATATCAGGATGTTGGAAAAAAGAAAGAAAGAAATAATCCTGTGAAGAATGTTGAAAAGAATGAAAGGTGGTCATTTTACCAAGAGTTTTCCTCTTTTGAGTAACTATGATAAAGTATAGTAAGCCAAGTTTTTGATATACAAATTTAAACTGTTCTTTGGTCTTACAATAGTAATAGAATAGTTTGAGGAACAGTAGTTGTTTAATGTTTGCATCTTGAAAAGATGGTATTTTGGTGCACCCGATGTCAGCAACTTAGCAATAAAAAAAGCTATTTGATTAAACTAATCTTCAAGCATGACCTCCTCTGTGTGCAAGTCAGACAAAAGGTAGCCTCCTTCCTTATAATCACTACTCTGGCTAAGGACGCATGTTACATGGTCACTGTAATCAGGAAACTCTTCCATCATCCTCAAAGCTTGAAGGAAGAAGGGAATATAGAAGTCTTTCTCTTTTTTAGTGGGCACAGTTACCAACATAAGGGCTGATGAAACTTTTCATAACACTGCAAACTTCTAGTGCACATAGGCCATTCAAGGAAACTCTGATACCCTGGGAACCACTGACAGATTCCCAATGCCCAAATTTCAGGCTTCAGTTCCTAGTATATTATAATTGGTTGAGAAAATAGGTCCTCTCCACTGATAAATGGCCCACATATGCCCCAAACATAAAAGCTAGAAAATTCCATTAACAAGGGAGTGGCAGAAATCCAGACAGTCTCCAGAGGATTAAATGGAAGAAGTCCAGAATTATGTCCTTCACCAATTGTCAGGGAATCATAGCCTGGGATGGAAAATGTCCTTTTACCAGTCTAGAAATGTTAAGGACTGGGCACCATTCTTATAGCCATGTTGGGAATGAAAGTCTCCTGTCTCTCTGTTGCTTCCACTCCTAAAATCTCCTGCTGACAGTGAGTTTGAAAATGAGTACTCTTAACTACGCTGTATGAATGAATCTGTGCAAAGGTGCCAGAGAAATGCTGTCACTTGATGCTAACATCAGGCCTTGCAAAGCATCTAAAGGAGAATCCATAACACAAAGCATCTAAAGGAGAATCCATTACAATTACCTTTTTTTTTTTTTACATTTATGAGAATTAATTTCTTCCTTGCTCCTCCTTCTTGGAAGACCTTCATTTTGTTCAGTGCATAATTCTAGCTAGTAATCTGTGACCAGCAGAAATGACAGTAGTTGTTGTGTCTTTCGGCTTTTCCCAGTTAGGGGTCGCCACAGCGGAACTCGGTCCGCTAATGATTGGTAGTTGATTTTTACGTGCGGAGTTACCAGCCCTGACGCACAACCTTCAACGAAGGTACACCCATTCACGCATGTCTCCACGCAGAAGATGCACTAGCTGAGAATTGAACCGGACAGTGTCTTACTGTGAGGTGACAACGCTACCGCACCACCACCGTAAACACAACTATAATTTCTTAAGCTCTAAAACTTTTCAGGTTCCTAGCTCTCCAAGTCAACATCTTCATATTAAACTAAGTAGAAGACTCAGATGTCTGCATCATGACTCATAAAAAAGAATTTGTAGGTGAAAGTCTGCCAGAGAAATTGGATTACCATAAGAGCACTTGTTGGTAATTTTTCCTTGTGAGAACATTACAAGCAGTATAAACCATAAATAGTCTCACGCTAAAATAAGAAAGATAATAGTTTCATCTCAACAGTGCAAAAGATCTAGCCCCAGGAAATGAATGAGAAACAAGAGATGCTTAGTAGTATTACAGCTCACTTCATGAAGCAAGAGAGAGAAAATCGTGTGATATCTTTTTCTTTTACAGTTGGGAATGTCTACAGGCAATAGCAAAAGATGACATTCAATCATTCCCAAGGACATCGGACTGCTAAAACAAAACGAACAAAAAAAGATAACTTCAGCCTTTGCATTCAATTCCTCTATGTTTGACAAACAAGTCAAATCTTCAACTCAGTTTGTATTTTTCAGCTTTTCCCGGTTAGGGGTCGCCACAGCGGAACTCCGGTCCGCTAATGATTGGCAGTTGATTTTTACGTACCGGCTTGGCAGGCCTGACGCACAACCTTCAATGAAGGAACGCCCATTCACGCACGTCTCCATGCAGAAGACGCTCTAGCTGAGAATCGAACCGGACAGCATCTTACTATGAGGCGACAACGCTACCGCAGCACCACAACTCAGTGAAATCCAAAAAAAAGTGTTCTTTAAAGGACCCTTCATTTCCTCAGCACTGTCTTATGTCTATATGCTAACTCCATGCTTGATAGCCACAGAGAAAAAGGGACAATCCAAACATTGAATCACTAATATTTTATGTAAAAATTCTTTTCAGTTCCAAACTGTACAAAAGAAAAGGACAGTTGTGTATGTAAACTTACCATAACACTGTTATGATCACTGCTGCAGTATTCTTAGCTGTGAGTTATATCTTGCCAAAGATGTAACAGCTTGCTAACTTCCAAAGCTTCAGGCCACCTTCCACGAGCTGAGCTGCTTAAAACACAAGTTTGAGTACCAAGCCCTTCAGACTTTTCATGTCAAAAGAGAGGGGGTGGCTGAGCCCTGACAGGACTTAGCTACATGGTCATTCGAACACCTATTGTTATGGTATGTTTACTTACACAACCGTACTATGTTGAGCATACAGAAGCCTTAGCTGTATGGGTAATTACCCCAACTTACTACATTTGGGCAATGGTACAGTAACAGTCCATGATCCCCTGGAAAATGGTGCTAGCAAAGCCTTATCTAGACCTAGTGAAGGAAACAAACGTGGTGTTTTCTGAAAGTATGCAGAGAGGACCAAGTTGCTGCTTCTAGAATACTTCTGGAGTCCAATCCTTTCCAAAAAGCCACAGATGAAGCCAAGACCCTTGTAGAGTGAGCCCTGACCCTGCCGGGAATAACTTTGCTGTGGTGAGGACAATAAAAAGTAATAGCTTGAGACAACCATTTGGAAATAGTCTGTTTTGACACAGGTAGGCCCTTCTTAGCTTCACAAGAAATGAACAATTGATTTGAAGATCTGAAAAATTTTGTTCAGTCAAGATAATACCAGAGTTGTCTGTGGACATCCAAGGTACGGAGTATGCTTTCTCCTTCATTTTTAGGTTCAGGAAAAGAAAATGGGAAGACGGATAGTTCGACATAAAGTAAACTGACTCACTACTTTAGACATAAAAGCAAAATTAGTTCTCAAGGAAACCCTGTCTCTGCTGAAAATAAGACAGCGTTGACTCACCACTAAGAGCTTGCAATCAGATACTCTTCTTGCAGTGGACAGTGAAATCAGTAAAACAGTTTTCCATCTTACATTTATGTATTTTTTTTGTTTGTGAAAATGTTTGTTTCACTCGGGCTGAGTCTGAAATTGGTCAGAACTGATCAGTGCACTACTACCCCAGTAAACAAACAAAATAAAATAAAGAACCTTAAGTAAGCTTGATGAACTTTTTCAAATCTAGCAAGTGTTAGCTCAAACACAAAGTTAAGATCCTAAAGAGGAGCCACTGGTTTTCTTGAGGGTCTCATGCAAAACCACTTTCAAAAACATTTTGACATAAGAATGCATTGAAAGAGGGAGATCCATGGGCAGACATGCTGAAATAGCTGATGAATGAACCTTAATGGAAGAGTAAGGAATGCCATATGATAGTAATTCACACGAATATTGTAAAAACAGAGATATACTAGCCTGAATGGGTGTTGGGTATGTTGTTGGCACCTGCTAGAAAATGTTTTCCATTTGCTAATATATGGCTTTCTTGCCTCCATTAGCAGCTGCTGCATGCCCTCAATAAACAGGTGCCTTAAAGAATCCCAATCATTCAGACACTCGGATCAAGTTGATTAGAGTCAGGCTGTATCATACACACCTGTTCTTGGGTGAACAGATCCATTCTATGAGAAAGCATGTGGAAACTGTCCCTGGCCACTTCCAAAAGAAAGAACCACTGTTGCCTGGGCCCGAAGGAAGTCACCAAAATGACCCTGAGAGATTTCTTCTGAATCTTCAGAAGTACCCTCAATATCAGTGGAATGGATGGAAAAGCATACAGGAGCATTCCTATGCAAGTAAAGGAAAAGGCATCTATCTTCCAATCCTTCTTGCATTGAGTCATGGAGCAAAATTTTGTCAACTAATTCTTCTAAGAGGAGGCAAAAAAATCTACTTGAGGAACTCCCCACAGATAAATGAAATCTTGGAAGATCTCAATCTAGTTTCCCATTCATGAGGGTCTGCCTTTGTCCTGTCCAACATATCTGCCACAAAGTTTTGCTCTGATGGCCTACTGTAGAATGCCTGTAGAGTGAGATTGTGCTCTAAAGCTATATACCAAACTAACATGGTTAGTCTGCAAAGGGGTAAGACCTTGTTCCCTCTTGCTTATTGATGTATCACATGACTGTGGTGTTGTCTTGTAGCAACTTGAAGAGGTCCAGGGGACCAAATATGATTTGGACATTTGAGTACCTGGATTAGAGCAAGCATCTGCCTTACATTTATGTGCTTGTGTCTGTCCTTAGTGTCCCAAACATCACGCACATTTACACCTGCTCCTACAAACTGCTCCCCAAGCAAAGTCCAAACCATCTGTGGTGACTGACTACTTTGGAGCAGAGGAGGAGAAGGGGAGACCTGGATTTAGAGATATTTGCTGTCTTTACCAAATGACTTCTCATTTGATAAGTCCCAAAACTGAGATTTGAAAGTATAATGGATGTTGGTGCTGTATCAGACAGACTTCAGATACCATTGTATTTTTATCACATGGAGTCTTGAACAAGGTTATTATGGTAATCATTGAAGCCATGAGACCCAAAATCCTGAGGTATCCCCTTCAGAAACTGAAGTCTGAATGGAAAACCCTAGAAATAGATCTAAACATAGATGTTTTTTTTTCTTGTGGTAGAAAAGATCTATGAACTGACGTGCCTAGCTGACAAACCAGGAACACAACCCTGTGTAATGGAGTGAAAAACGACTTTTGAATGATTGCTTGGAATCTCAGCTTTTACACAAATAAAAGATTCCTGACACTTTGAAAAAGATAAGGAAGTCATCTAAATATGAAAAATGCAGATACCCTGTTGACTTCAATGAGCCTTAACTAGAGCCAGACACTTTGTGAACATTTCAAACACACAATATCTTAAGAAATGCCTTAATCTGGATGGATCGGTATGTACTGATGAGCTTCTTTTAAATTCGTGTTACAAGGAAACCTAAATGAGGAAGAGAAGGGAATAAGCTGTGAAGCGACAGCATTTTGAACTTGGGCACCATCACAAATTGGTTTAATAAATGAAGATACTAAACACTTTTTGATGACCTCTGGGGCATTACGACCTAAAAACAAACTCTACTCAAAGGAGATTTTAAAATCTCATTTTTCACATCATCCATGAGGTGGCTGAGAAAACAGCCAGGCAAACCTCCTCAAAAGAGTACCATTGGCCATAGCCCTAAATATCAACTATGTCATACACACCTTGCAAACAATGAGTTATGACTTGTAAAAGGAAGAAAGTAAATTATTTAAAGCAGATTGCTTTCCTTAAAAGCAGAAACTGCACAGAAAACATTTATTATGCTGTCACAAATAGTTAGAATAAACTTAAACATACAAGCCTATTAATTCAAAAATTTGAAAATCAGTTGTAGAAGCATACTTCTTTTCTCTTACTTATAATTTTACCACCCTTGCCAGAACGTGTAGGACTGGAATTAACTGTTTGACAGTAGTAAGATTAACTAAAGCTATAGCTGCTAAGTCAGGTTTGGGATGGCTGCATAAAAAACTTGAAACACTGAGAATAGGGTTGCCACCTCTTCAAATACCCAAAGTGGGACATTTTCTGTAAATAGAGGAGATTTTGCAGGACAGAACATACTCATGGCTAGTGCAAAGGACAGAACTTTTAGTTATGTACTTACTATAACAATAGATGTATGGGATCCATCTCGCCTACATTCATTACTGACGGGCTCGGAGCAGAGAATCGGCTCCGACTCGGCTGCTATAGCTAGCACGAAGTCTCTCATTGGCTGGGCCAACCCTGTATCCCAGGATGCACCACACTCAAACCCCCAGATCTTGTTTGCCCCAATATTATCTTGCCACATACACCGCACCACAAGGATATATATGTAAGAGGAGAGAAAAAATAATATCCTCAGAGGGATCAGAATACAAGTTTCCTCCAAGTCCAACAGGTAGGGGGAAGGAGGGTGAGAATGTGAGATGGATCCCATACATCTATCGTTATGGTAAGTACATAACTAAAAGATGTAATGTGATCCTATCTCGCCTATATTCATTACTGACGGGACAGCGTCCCTAGCACCTAAATCCTGGGAGGCTCACTGGAAAACACTCCTGAGCACTGTGGAACCAAAGGAAGCCCAACCTCTAGAGGCCACGTCCAGTTTGTAATGAGAGATAAAGGTATGTGTAGAAGTCCAAGTAGCTGCTGCACATATCTCATCTATGGATAGTCTAGCATGAAAAGCCACTGAAGTTGACATAGCCCTGGTAGAATGCGCCTTAACTGGAAAGGGAAGATCCCTACCCGCTAATGCATAAATAAATGAGATGCAGTCCCTAATCCACTTAGCTATGGTGCCCTTAGTTACAGATCTGCCCATTCTATTGTCCAAAAAGGACACAAACAACTGATCTGATTTCCTCTCCTGTTGTGTCCTATTTAAATAAAACCTCAGTTGTCTATGCACATCCAACTGGTGAAATTTGTATTCCGCTTTGTTGGAAAACCGTGGAAAAAAGCCCGGAAGCTCAATAGACTGGTGGAGACAAAGGGCAGAAGAGACCTTAGGGAGAAAGGAAGGATTAAGTCTCATTGATACTCTGTCCTGATTAAAAATCAAATAAGGAGGTTTAACAGAAGGGGCTTGAAGCTCTGATACCCTCTTCTGGCTGAAGTTATGGCTACCAAAAAGGCAGTCTTCCATGACAAAAATTTTAATTCGCAAGAGGCTGCCGGCTCAAAGGGGGAAGACGTTAAAGCTCTGAGCACCACATTTAAATCCCACGGCAAAATGAGTTGCAAAACCGGAGGGCAAAGCAACCAGGCTCCTTTCAGAAAAGCTTTACACAACTTATGACCCAAGAGGGAAGGCTCATATGCAACATGATAATTAGAGATTGCTGCCAACTGAACCTTTATAGTGGAGGCAGCCGAACCCGGTCTAAAAAGTGTTGCTAAGAAATCTAACACCACCGAGACAGGGGCTGTAAGGGGATCAAGATCACGTTGCTGAGCAAAAATTGCGAATTTCTTCCATTTACTAGAGTATATTTTCCTAGTAGAAGACTTGTGGGAGGAGGACAGAATATGTACTACTTCCGGGGTAAGGGTATGCTGTCTGACTAAGGTCGGAAGTGGAGAAGCCAGGCAGCGAGCTTGAGAGTACGTAAGAATGGATGGAGCTGTCCTGACTGATGAGTCAATAGGTCTGGAGCTGGGTCTAGAATCCAAGGACCATCCACCGCATACTTTTGAAGGAAGGGGAACCAAACTTGACGGGGCCAGTGTGGTGCGATCAAAATCATCTTGCTTCCCAAGCAGGTAGCCTTCTGAATCACTCTTGGTAGAAGAGGGACCGGCGGGAAGGCGTAAAGCAGACCGGAGGGCCAATTGTGGACTAGAGCATCCCTGGGTGACTCCCCCTGTGGGGGGATCAGAGTGAAAAAATTGCTGCACTTCGCATTCAGGGGGCTGGCAAAGAGGTCGCAGCAGGGAAGGCCCCACCTGGCGAAGATCTGAGCAGCCACTCGATCGTTCAGGGACCACTCGTGAGGCATCAGAATAGCTCTGCTCAGCCTGCTGCTATCACACTGGACTTCCCCGGAATGTGTGTTGCCACTAGAAAATGCTGGGAAGAGATTGCCCAATTCCACACTCTCATGGCCTCCCTGCAAAGGGGGTAGGACTTGGTTCCTCCCTGCTTGTTCAGATACTAGACAACAGACATATTGTCGGAAAGAATCGCAATAGTTCCCCTGGGAAGAGAGCTGTGAAGTGCCTGCAACGCTAGAAGCACCGCTCTCATCTCCAGAACATTGATATGCAAGTGAACCTCGTGGTCTTGCCACGTACCTTGAACCGTCTCGCCCAGGTAATGCCCTCCCCACCCTATCTGGGAGGCGTCCGTGGTCACTGAGGCAATAGGGGACGGGGTGCTCAAGGGTCTCCCTTGATTCAGGTTGGACGAGAGAAGCCACCAACGCAGATCCTGCAGGCATCTCTCCGTGATGAGAATCGGATGGGATAAGGGACGTTCCTGATATGACCACTGGGCCGAAAGGAGCCACTGAAGTATTTGCATGTGTAACCTGGCTAGCGGAACTAGAAGAATGGTAGCTGCCATTCATCCCAACAACTGAAGAACCATCCTGACTTGGGCTTTTGCCCGGGGTAGTAAAGCCAGAACTTGGGCCTGTAACACTTTTATTCTTTCTGCCGGTAGGAAAGCTTGCATTTCTACAGAGTCTACCTCTGCGCCAATAAAGGCAACACGCTGTGATGGCAGCAATACAGATTTTGCCCAGTTGAATGAAATCCCTAGTAGATGGCCCAATTTGACAGTAGCTCTCGTGGCTTGAACAAGTAGATGCCTGGTGGGGGCAGTGAGGAGCCAGTCGTCTAGATAAGGAAACACCTGGAATCCTAGACGTCTCAGGTGAGCTGTCACCACTGCCAGACACTTGGTGAACACCCTGAGGGCTGTGGTGAGACCAAAGGGCAGGGCCCGGAATTGAAAATGACTGGCTCCCAGCCAGAAGCGTAAATGATTCCTAGAAGCCTTGTTTATCTTGATGTGATAATAGGCATCCTTGAGATCGATGGAGCACATCCATACTCCTTTTTCCAGCAATGGGAAAATGGATTGCAACGTAACCATTTGGAACTTGGACTTCTTTACAAAGCGGTTTAAACGGCTGAGATCCAGAATGGGTCTCAAGTCCCCTGCTCTTTTTGGCACCAAAAATAATCTTGAGCAAGTTCCTAATCCGATCTGCGGGAACTGGTTGGATGACTCCTTTTTCTAGCAGCTTTGTGACCTCTATTGCTGCCTGATCCCGTTGACTGGGTGGCACGTCCGGGATTTTCCTTGATGGTGGGGGGGGGGGGGGATGGATAAAGGGAATGGTGTAACCTCCGGTGATGATACGAAGCACCCATCGATCCTGAGTGATGGACTCCCAGGCCTGAAGATGCTCCAAAAAAATGACCCCCGACTGGCTCCGGAGACGCACAGTCGGGTAATCCCTCAGGGACGTTTGTAGGAGGAACCGCGAAAGGACTCGCGGTCTCCTGTATTGTGGGGGCCTCCACCGCCTCTAGGGCGACACCTTCCATTAAAATTCCCCCCTCCTTTGCCCCTGGAGGGGGGGTCACTTTGATGGGCAGGGGAAGACTTTTGAGACTTTCTGAACCACATTTTCCCTCCCCTCTGAGCCTTGGGATAAGGTCTAGTGGGAAGCGAAAAACGGGCCCCAACGGCGGACAAAGTCTTACCCTCCTGCTCACATCTAGTGAGGGTGTCTTTCACTTTGGGTCCAAAAAGGGAGGACCCGTCGAATGGGGCGTCCGTGAAAGAAGACGTGAAAGCCTCCGCAAAATGACACAAGCGCATCCAAGCTTGCCTCCTAAGGGCTACCGTAACCGCTGCTCTACCCGCCTCCTCGGCCGCATAAGATATGAGCCTCATGGACGAGCTGACGATGGAAGAAAGGGTAGACAGCTGGGCGTTAACAGACTGGGCCGACGCCTCAGGCAAGTTACCCGACAGGGTATCTCCCAACTCCTTTATGAGATCCCTTTGGAGCCGCGTAAAATGACACAAGTAATTCAGCGACCGCAAGGTAAAGGTCGCTGAAGACGGGGTACGCTTCCCATACCTATCCATACTCCTAGACTCCTTATTAGGAGGATGGATGGAAGTAGATGCCTCTGCCAAGTCCTGCTGAGTGGCAGACGCCACCACCATAGCATCCACAGGTACTCCCTTGGTCAAAAATTCTTTTCCAGGAGGCGCAGATAAGAACTTATTGGGGCGGCTAGGAACTGGCTCCACAGAGTCAGGGTGTTCCCACACCCTTCGACAAATAAGGTCCAATAATTCATCGAAGGGTGGAGACACCCAGGAGGAGGAAGGCTGGGCTCCGAAGGCCTTAAGGAAGACCGATTCCCCCTCAGAGGGGTTTTTGGACAGCCAGTCGCCCCGCTGTCTCAAGATCTCCAGGATATCGGAGAACGAGACATCATCAGAGGACGACTTTGGGGACCCTTCTGCATCATCGAGGTCGGTGTCTGAGGTGACAGACTCATCTGGGGAGTCTACGTGCTTCCTCTTACACAACTTCTTCCTGGGAGGCTCCTCAGGCACAGACTCTGAAGTGCCCTCAGAAAGCAGGGGACCACACATGGAGGTATCCTCAGGCCTAGGAGCCCCGCTGTCCAGAGATAGGGGGGCACCAGAAGCTCTAGTTGCAGCATCTGGGAAAGGAGTTGCCGATTCAGGTGAAGTCACTATGGACTTGGCCAGCTCCTCATAGCCTCAAGGCAGGTCCACCAGAATCGGACGAAAACCCGCCTCGAGGCCATGACCGGAGTCGGGTACCTACGAAGCGGCACCAAGGGGGAGACTCGGAGCCGAAGCCTGAAGCCCCGATGTATCCCCGTCGGGTTCGACTGAGGACACCCGAGTACCGAAACCTGTAGAAGGGATGGAAAAGGTTGGAGCCGAGGTCAGATCCGAAAGACTAGCAGGAGGTTTCGGAGCCGACCCAGGGACTTCACTCGATTCGGCAGACTCTGGCTCTGACGACACCGAGGTTGTCGGAGGAGGAAGAAACGGAACCGATATAGTGGCTGGCTCCGGAGCCGACAACGGAACCGATATAGTGGCTGGCTCCGGAGCCGACTGGGCTGGAGCCGAAAATAACTTAGTTAACACTGGCGACTGGAGGAGCCTCTGGACCACCCTATCCACATCCAAATCCGACAGCCTGGAGGACTTGGAGGAGACAGAAGGGGGTCGAGAAACCTTCTCTGTCGGAACAGAGACAAAACTGGGGGAACGGCTCAGAATCGTCTCCAAAAGGATCGGAGCGGAAGCAGGCTCGGGAACCACCGCAACCTCCTTCGGCGCCGACGACTGTGGAGTCGAAGAAGCCGACCTCGAAACCGACAAGACTTCCTGCGGCTCCGAGACCAGTGGAGCCGAGGAAGGAGACATAGCCTTAGACAGCACCTCCTGCGGCTCCGAGACCAGTGGAGCCGAGGAAGGAGATATATTTTTTTACCTTTTCTCCGGAGGCTCCGATGAACTAGCCGGAGACTTCATTTTAGTCTTGGACCTGGATTTCTCAAAGGGAGGAGAAGACGCCAAAATTTCCTCAAAGGAGGGTTTAATCAAACCCTTAAGGATAAGTTTATTTTTTCTCTCCTGTAAAACCCTGGAAGAGAAGGCATGACAAACACTGCAGGATTCCTGCAAGTGTATGGCGCCAAGACAATATACACAGATGGCGTGGCCATCAGTCAACGACATTTTATACCCACATTTGGCGCATTTTTTAAAGCCAGATGGCTTATGTTCTTTTAGTTCCTTGCCCAACATAAGGAAACACAACCCCACAAGTAGAGCAACAAAAATTGATTTAAACTATGAATCAACACGTCGCACACTCAGCAACACAAGGTAGGGAGGGAGGAAAGGGCTCAAACTTAAACGCCCGACACTAACGACACAAGATAGGGCAAAGGCCCTCTAACTTAAACGGGCCTAGCCCGCCAAACTGGAGGATTACCACAAAACCACCAACAAAAAACGCAATCAGTCACAAAAAAAAATGGAAACAACAGACAAAGTAGCTATTAAAATAGCTTTTTGGTATAATAACTCGAACAGCAGCTATAAGTTCAAAAAAAGAGAGAGGGTACTTAGTGACAGCCACGTCGAGACCACGTCTTTACTCTAGGAGCGACAAACGAGATCTGGGGGTTTGGGTGTGGTGCATCCTGGGATACAGGGTTGGCCCAGCTGAGAGACTTCGCGAGGTTATATGTCGGGAGCCGATTCTCAGCTCCGAGCCCGTCAGTAATGAATGTAGACGAGATAGGATCACATTACATCTTTACTTTTTTGACAAAATAAATGCCTGCTCTTATAGTATTTGAGTTGTCTATGCTATTTCATATAACATTTAGGTGCTTCAGATACCAAATAACTATTTTATGGAACGAATAAAGAAAAGTTATTAAATATTTTTGTCCTGAAATCTCAGGACAATTGCTTTTTTTTTTAGTTTTTCTTGCAGGACACAACTATACAAAGAGGGACTGTCCCTCACAAAAAGGGACAGGTGGTAACCCTAACTGAGAAAAGTTATACAATCTTTCTGACTTTTTAGGGGCAGCAGGCTGACAATCAGGAAAACTGCAGGCTGTACCAAACATCTGCCAGTGCTGACAACACAGGAGGAGGAGTGGTGAAGGGTAACAGTTCATAGTATTTTCTTAAGGATTGAGAAACCTCAGTGTTCTCCCGCTGAAAACACTGATACATTCTGGAAATGGTCTCATAGAAAGAGAACACCCCACAGAGAGAATCAGATACTGTGCACTCCTCAACCTGAATAAGAAATCTGTGAAGAAAACCTTTCATCTTCCGGTTTCTTTTTGACATGAAAAATGGGGCCAACAGAGTTTTATAATATTAGCTGCAACTTCCCCAGGGATGGACACAACATCCTGATTGAACAGGGAAGACTTCCCTGTTCCATTTCCCAGGACTGAGAAGAGTGGCTCACCCCTGTCCACTGAGGGGACCCCAACAGCTGCAGCGGACATGGCTAACACCCAGTTCATAGCAGCTGTAGGTGCTACACCAGAGGAATTTGTGGTAAAGATGAGTGGTCTGAGGAACCAGCTATGACCACAGCAACGTCACCTACCTGTGGCTTTGGGAAATTGGTAGCCTGCTGTGGTGGCAAAAGCTGCTTGCTTAACTTCTTCTCTCTGTTGTTGGAAGGAGGACTGACTGTAGGACCGTAGTTTGTTCCAGGCTCAAGCTGAAAATGGTATCTTTCCTGGGAAAATAAGCAGCACAAGCTGGTAAAATGTTAAAGTTGTAAAAAAAGTCACTCTTTTCCAATAAAAATACAGTACAAAGCACTTTAATGCACTTTGCCAGCCCCAAAAGGGAAACAAACACAGTTTTGCTACAGAAAATTGTTTTAAACTGACAGGACAAAAGTGTTCTGCCATTTAAAAGTACAGTTAAGTCTCCTATATATATATATATATATATATATATATATATATATATATATATATATATATATATATATATATATATAAATATGGGTCTACCTGAAAACGCCGACGACAAGAACACAGACACTGGAAGATCGACAACGGAGTAGACCAACAGGTGAGAATCCCAATGCTGAGAACACCGACATGTTAAGGTAAGTGTGCGATAGGGACGGACGTCAGGGTGTGGGTAAGTGTGTGATAGTGATGGACTTTAGGTTTAGGGGCGGATTAAGTGAGTTAGGATTAGGGTGCAGGTAAGGTAAGTGTGTGATAGTGACAAAGTTAAGGTTTAGGGGCGGATTAAGTGAGTTAGGGTTAGGCTGCGGGTAAGGTAAGTGTGCGATAGTGACAGAGTTAAGGTATAGGGGCGGATTAAGTGAGTTAGGGTTAGGGTGCGGGTAAGTGTGCGATAGTGACAGAGTTAAGGGTTAGGGGCGGATTAAGTGAATTAGGGTTAGGCTGCGGGTAAGTGTGCAATAGTGATGGAGCTTAGGGTTAGGGTTTGGGTTAAGTTTAGTGCATAGATAGTTGTGTATGTAAGGTTTAGTGTAGGTTTGTAAGGTTTTTGGTGTGCTTGTGTTGTGTGTGTGTTTTTAGGGAAAGGTATTTGTTTTGTTGATTGTCAGGATTGTGGTTTGTCGGGCATGTGAAATTTAGTGTTTTTGAACTTTCTTTTTTTTTTGGTTTTGTCGTGTCGGTTATTTCGTTGTTGGTGTTTTGGTGTGTCGGTGTTATCATGTAGACCCATATTCTTTTGATGATCAGAGAAAGTTTTGCCCAAGCTAGCATCTATGGCCACAGATGATGAGACAATAACAGGATTCGGTCTTGTCTATAACAGGTCAGTCATGTTAGAGATAGCAAGACTGAATAAGTTCATTAATGTGCCGCAGGGACTATTATCTTCATTAGACACCCAAAGATAAGTCATCACCCTATTAGAGGAAGACTTGCCAAACATTATTTATTCCCTATGCATGTACAATCACCATGAAGACTGCGTAACATGGAATTAATGCAGAAAAAGTATTGTCTGCTGTGTCACTGGCAAGGGGAGCTTGTGCTCTTTCAACTTTTTTGCCTTTACACATCAATTTTATTTTTTTATTTTAATTTAAAACAGAGGGTGGGGGTTAAGGTGTGCTAGTGCTCCCTTAAAAGCAGTGCTACTGGTAACAATTTGAGTAAATGCAGACCTACCATACTTTACCAATCTATATCTTTGACTTTGTGCCAGACCAGCAGAAGTGGGAGAAGCAGATTTTTATTTTTTAGGCTATTTCTTTGCAATTCATTTGGATGGGAACCCAGACAAGATGAACAATGCTGAATTATTCTGCTGACATACAGTGATACAGCACTTAACCTAATATGGTATTTGTTGGATAAAGCAACATTTACTTTTCATGTGTGATGGTGGCCTGAAGAATGGGAAGAACTGATATTAAACAACACATTTAATTGAAACAAGTGACCAAAATAGAAGTAAAGAACTGTAAAGACAGACTGCTCACACTGCACAGAAGAAAAGAAAGCTGTGCTCCTAAAATGAAAGGAGCCAGGAGGTACAAAGACATCATCTGCTTTAAATGCCGGTGTTAAAGGTATGATAATGTCACTGGTAGTACCAATTAGGACTGCAGGAGGTTTAATGACCTGTACTAATGACTACATCGGGAACAGGACTTGCAATAGGGAGGTGCTGCAACAGATACCCTT
Organism: Protopterus annectens; assembly: GCF_019279795.1. Classification (NCBI taxonomy): domain Eukaryota; kingdom Metazoa; phylum Chordata; order Ceratodontiformes; family Protopteridae; genus Protopterus; species Protopterus annectens. Next base: position 1,135,295,270 of record NC_056748.1, on the reverse strand, counting down.
TAGTAAGATGACTTTACTCCCTACACATTTAACTCTGGATTAGAGGCACTACTTTTAGAAATATCTTATGCTTTGTACATAATGAAGAGGGGAGGTTCCTGCCACAATAAACAGTGAGTCTTTTATGTGAAAAAGGACTAACATGATCATCATCATCTTCTTTCGGCTGTTCCCGTTAGAGGTCGCCACAGCGAAACATCTGTTTCCATTTCTTCCTGTCCGCTGCATCTTGCTCTGTCACACCAACCACCTGCATGTCCTCTCTCACCACATCCATAAACCTTATCTTAGGCCTTCCTCTTTTCCTGTTACCTGGTAGCTTCATCCTTAGCATCTTTTTCCCAATATACTCAGCACCCCTCCTCAGCACATGTCCAAACCAACATAATCTTGCCTCTCTGGCTTTGTCTCCAAACCTTCCAACCTGGGCCGACCATCTAATATACTTATTCCTAATCCTGTCCACCCTCATCACACCCAGTGCAAATCTTAACATCTTTAACTCTGCCACATCCAGCTTTAACTCCTGCCTTTTTGTCAATGCCACTGTCTCCAACCCATATAACATAGCTGGTCTCACTACCCTCTTGTAGACCTTCCCTTTCTCACTTACTGGTACTCGTCTGTGACAAATCACTCCTGACACTCCTCTCCACCCTGCCTGTACTCTCTTCTTCACCTCTCTTCCACACTCACCATTACTCTGAACTACTGATCTCAAGTATTTAAACTCATCCATCTTCGCCACCTCTACTCCTTGCATCCTCACCATTCCTCTGTCTCCTCTTTCATTCACACACAAATATTCTGTCTTAGTCCTGCTGACCTTCATTCCTCTTCTCTCTACAGCATATCTATTTCTAATGCAAATGTATTAGTCTTGTTCATCTATTCTTAGATAAATTTTTTCTTTCCCTACTGAAATCTAAAATATATAATCTTAGGCTTGTAGGCTTGTACTATATTTTTTAAAACTTCTTATGTACCAAATTCTACTGTTAATGTCTTTGTCTTGACCTTTTATGTTGTTGTAATTTGTGGAGCTTTTCTCCCCGGGCCTCCACTGAAAATGGACATATATCCAGCTGGACTAGCCCGGTCAACAAATGTAAAATAAAATAAAAAATAAATAAAATATCTCCATCTCTCCAGGGTGTCCTCCACCTGTTCACTACTCTCACTACAGATCACAATGTCATCTGCAAACATCATAGTCCACGGGGGTTCCTGTCTGATCTCGTCTATTAACCTGTCCATCACCATTGCAAATAAGAAAGGGCTCAGAGCTGATCCTTGATGTAATCCCCACCTCCACCTTAAATGCAACTGTCACTCCCACCGCAGACCTCACCGCTGTCACACTACCCTCGTACATATCCTGTACCACTCTTACATACTTCTCTGACATTCCCAGCATCCTCGTACAACACCACAACTCCTCTCTAGGCACCTTGTCATATGCTTTCTCTAAGTCTACAAAAACACAATGCAACTCCTTCTGACCTTCTCTGTACTTCTCCATCAACACTCTCAGAGCAAACATTGCATCTGTAGTGCTCTTTCCCAGCATGAAACTATACTGCTGATCACTAATCATCACGTCCCTTCTTAACCTAGCTTCCACTACTCTTTCCCATAACTTCATGCTGTGACTGATCAATTTAATCCCTCTGTAGCTACTACAGCTCTGCACATCCCCCTTATTCTTAAAAATCGGTACCAAAACACTTTCTCTATTCCTCAGGCATCCTCTCACTTTCCAAGATTTCATTAAACAATCTGGTTATAAACTCCACTGCCATTTCAACTAAACACCTCCATGCTTCCAGAGGTATGTCATCTGGACCAACAGCCTTTCCATTCTTCATCCTCTTCATAGCTATCCTTACTTCTTCCTTGGTAATCCACTGCACTTCATGATTCACTATCCGCACATCATCCAACCTTCTCTCCCTCTCATTCTCGTCATTCATCAACCCCTCGAAGTACTCTTTCCATCTCCTCAACACACTCTCCTCACTTGTGAGTATGTTTCCCTCATTATCCTTTATCTGCTGCACATCTTTCCTAGCTCGGTCCCTCTGTCTAGCCAATCAGTACAGGTCCATTTCTCCCTCCTTAGTGTCCAACCTTTCATACAACTCTTCATACGCCTTATCCTCAGCCTTCGCCACCTCTCTACCATGCACCTCATCTCCTTATACTCCTGTCTACTTTCTTCATCTCTCTGATAATCCCACGTCTTCTTTGCCAACCTCTTTCTCTGTATACTCTCCTGTACTTCCTCATTCCACCACCATGTCTCCTTGTCGTCCTTCCTCTGTCCAGATGTCATACCAAGCACCTTTCTAGCCATCTCTTACTAGCTCTGCTGTAGTTACCCAGCTATTTGGTAACTCTTCACTCCCACCCAGTGCCTGTCTTAACTCTTCCCTGAACTCCACCTCACAATTACCCTTTTTCAATTTCCAGTATTTGTGATGACGTGGGTAAAAGATATTTGAGTAGACAAGTACATAAAATACAAATCTGCACAACAGAATGGTTAAAGATGATTAAAGCCATAAGATGCTAATGAGCCTACCCCTGTAATCTTGGGTTTGATTCATTCAGTCTCCATTTGCCTACTGCATGACTCTGAGAAAGTCACTTAAGACAGTGTTTTGGGAAATGTCCCAGAGAGAATGAAGACCCAAGAAGGGGATCCAGAACCCAGGGAGGGCATTTAAAGGCTTGTGCTGTTTAGGTTAACTTAGCCAACAAATATAACAAATAATAAACAAATAAAAATAAGAGAAGAGAAAACTAAACTTGAAGCAAGTGGGATGAGAGAGAGAGAATCCTTGCGATTAACCATTGTATTGTAACGTACCAAAAACTATAACTAAATGAGTAAACTAGAATTTTAATTATTGCTTCAACAAATTCAAAATCTAACAGAAGCTAAATTAACATTGACTGTTTAATTGCTAACATGACAGTTCATCAAGCTGCTTTTAAATACTCCCTGCTCTAAAAGATGCATAATTTAAAATAAGAGGAATACCTTAGTAAGCTGTTGAATTGTACGGTCCTTAATAGCCAGTTCTTCTACAAGCTGATTCTTTGCTCTTTCATAGTCATTAACTTTGTTCCTCAGCAATTTATCTTCATCTCGCATTTGAGTAACCTAAAGAAAATAAAAGTTAAAATCATTTATGTCAAAAAGCACTAATGAGAAGTGACTATATGCTAAAACAAAACTATGTGTAGCAGTTAATTATGCTATCATGGTACAAGCAACGTGTGATATGTTGGTAAAATATACACCACATGTGAATATGACTACCTACATGGAAATTAAAGACTGCAGCCAGATGTATTTTGATTGTAGAGTCACTTGCTCAACTATGAAAATGGAAGCAAGGAATTTTAAAACCACTGGAATGAGAGCTAAAATGGGGTCTAGATTTTTCTAGATTTGCTCTTGTAGATCTTTCAAGTAGAGACTTTTTAAGAAGTAGTAAACGTGCAAAACCTGGGAAGTAAGCCTGGACTGTCTAGTCATCATTGGAGATAGAGAATCCATATGGTCAACCTGGGGGTTTGCATGTCTGGGTGAGGAAGCCCAGAGGGGTGGGAATGAAGATCCGGAAGGGGATCTAAACCCAGGGAGGACATATCAGATAAGAACAGAATAATGGGAAGCACACTTATCAGGGCCAGAATGGGATAATGAGCATCACTTTGCTCTTCCTTTGATGTGTAAAAACTTTTTTATGAGAGGTGTGGGAGTAAGGACATAAAGGACACCGAAGGGTCAATTGTGGACCACAGCATTCCACGGTGACTCACCGGGGGGGGGGGGTTGGGGGTTGGATTATGGTAAAAAAAACTGCTGCATTGAGAATTCTGTGGAGAGACTGAAAGACAGGGCTCTGAAATGAAAATGGCTCGCTTCCAGCCGGAAGCAAGGGAGCCTTCTGGATCATCTGTTTATTTTTATGTGATAGTATGCCTCTTGGAGCTCTATCGAGCACATCCAATCAACCTTCCTTAAAAGATGAAGAATGGACTGAACCGTGGCCATTCAGAACTTAGAGTGTTTGACAAATTGATGATTTAAGTGGCTTAGGTCTAAAATTGGCCTCCGGTCCCCTGTTTACTTTGGCACCAAAAATATTCTTGAATAACTTCTGAATCCTCGTTGGTCTGATGGGACATCTTGGACGACTCTTTCTTAGCAGCTTTTCTATCTCGGAGGCTGCTTCTTTTCTCTGATGGCGGGGCAAAATATGGAATTTCTTGTGAGTTAAAGGTTGGGGGAAAGGAAAACAGAAGCAATAATCTCTGGTAATTATTCTCTGCATCCAGACATCTTTGGTGATGGACATTCAGGCTTCTAGTTGCAGAGAAGCACCCCCTGACTGCCTCCAGAGTGCAGCAGTTGGGCAACCGTTCAGGGGCTGGAAAGGCTTCTAGGAAAAGGAACCTCTGAAACCTTGGTTCCGAGGCCCCCTCTGCCTCATGGGTGATGTCTGCCATTAGAGGTATCAACTCTGCCATGGGGGAATCTATCTCCACAGGAATCCTGAAAAAACCCTTGTGATTTCTGGAACCACATCTTTCTACCTCCTTTCCAGTTTCCAGAGAAGGTCCTCTGACAGGTATAAAAGCATAGCCCTATGACAGATAGGGCTGTGCCATTCTGCTCACTCCTGAAGGACATTTCTTTAACTTTGGGTCCAAATAAGGTAGACCATCAAAAGGTGAATTGATGAAGGATGTTTTGTAGGGCTCCATGAAGCTGCATAGGTGCATCCAGGCCTGCATCCAAATGGTAATGCTTGAACTTCCTGCTCTGGAAAAAACTTTAGCATGAGAAATCAGACACATAGAGGCATTTGACAGAGAGTGAAGAGTGGCCAGACAGTCTTCTTATCCTCTGCTGACATGGACCCTGTGAGAGATTTAACTTCCTTAATCAAATCCCTTTTAAATCCAGTAAAATGTGCCAAATAATTCAGCAACCATAAGGCAAAGGTTGCTTAAACAAAAAATATGCTTTCTGAATCTGTCCAATGTCCTACAATCCCTGCTAGGGAGATAGACAAAGGGACTTTCTTCAGCAAGTTTTGGTGGCGGTGTCAATCACCATGGCATCGACTGGGAGACCCCTGCACCAATCGGCACTGTCCTTAGGTTCAACCAAGTACTAGTCTAATTTCTTAGTGACAGACTCTGTTGTTGTATCTGGATCCTTCCAAGCCTGACTGGAAAAGAAGTCAACCATTCCATCCACCAGGGTAGCATCCCAGAACATAGCTGAGATGGCTTTTAAAGCCTCAAGAAACAAAGACTCCTCTCCAGGGAAGGGGCTTCAGAAGACCAACCACCTTTCCATCTCAGAAGTTCAAGAATTCTTTGAATGAGACATCCTCAAATGGTAACTTGAGGGACTCCTCCCCTTCATCGAAATCAGTGTCTTCTGTTAAAGACTCCTGTGGGTAAAGCAGTGTTGTCCTCTTATTTGGACACTTCCTGAAAGCTTCATAGTATGGATGATCCAAGGAGGAGCCTGGAGTGTGTAGAGTCTCCTGCAAAAGGACTGTTTAAAGGCTAAATTGGAAAGGTTGCCCCAATGGAACAGAATGAGTATGCTCAGGACCCAAGGCAGACAGTTGTGGAGGGTAAAGACCCAAGGTGAGGTAAGGATCTCCTGTCTCTGGTCACATGATGAGCTCTCTCCACTGGCTCAAACCAAGATGCCAATGGAGAGTCCAGGACCATTCCAGCAGGAGTCAAAGCTATCTTGCTTGGGAAAATCCAAGACTTCCCCATGACAGTGTCTTGAAGCAGACATTGCAGCTCAGTTATAAAGCACTGAGGCCTGCAGGGGGAAAGGATGACTCTAAAAATCTTGGAGTTGATCCCCTTTCACTAAATCTGACACTGAAATTACTGCTCTGACAAGGTTGGCACTGGCTGGGTCAGAGACGATGTCAGAGTCAATAAACTCAGTTCTTTGGATCTGACTCAGACAATCTCAGAATTCTTGGATCTTGAACCTCCAAAGACAAAGAGATGATCCGAGTAGAAGTTACTAAGGTGTTTGTACCGGTCTGCAACTCACTGGTCTAACAGGGGACAGAGATGGCAGAACTCCCAATTGAATCTGGGTCCTGAGAAATTTCCTCATCATCCTGTGCACATCAGCTTCAGGTAGACCTGAAGGTGGAGGAAGAGGGAGGCCTGGAAACTCTACAATGAGTTGCTTGCAGAAAAGGAGAGTGAAGTCAAGAAGAAATTGGGTTGCTTATGGGTAGGGGACTTGTGTATAGCCAATACTTGATCTGAAGATGTAGACAGATCCAAAATACTTGAAATCTTTGGTGCAGAGCCGAAGTGGCACCAAGTAAGGACAGCAGTCAGGGGAGTGCTTCCTTGAGTCTCTAGACATTTCTTTTGCCTTGTCCTTAGGCTTATCACCTTTCTTCCCTAGAGGTTTTTCCACAGGTTCATAGGTGTTTACTAGGCTAACAACCAGAAGGGCCTTTTTAAGCATAGCCATGCATTCCAAATTTCTGACAAGTTCTGGTACCCTTGTTAAGAGGGCTTGGGGGGTGAAACATTTACAAGCAGGGGCCTGGAAGAGGAACTATTTACTGGCTGCCTGTGCCCATTAGAGACAAAGGTGCCAAACCAGGAATGAATTTCCAGTTATCCAAGTTACACTTGAATTAAGTGAGGGAGAAACTCCGCTTCACATGGATGGGGAGCCTGTTCCAGAGAAAAGATGGTCTCTAGGACACATACCAGTCTTTCCAGAATGACCTATTTATATCACAGGAAAGGTTTAAACCTTTAGAACAGGCAATTCTGGTGCAGTTTGATTTGCAGATATGCAGGAGGCCATCAGAGTGGGGTCTGACAACGCCTTGTATTCCAGGCATAGCTCTCCCCTCAGCAGTCTGTAGGAGACAAAATACAGGGATAGGGCCTTGAAGTGGCCTGTATAGGACATGATATTTGTGCTCTGTATTGTTTTAGTAAGGAACCTGTGTGGACATTCCAATTGAAGGATATTCCTGGTAAGGTACATACCAAAGAGGGCACTGTACTCAATGATAGGTCTGATGAATGCTGAATACAGTGGAACAATGACTTCCTTAGACCTAGATGCCATAGCTTTGCTTAGAAGTTGCACAACAGAGTGATTTCCTCACTACTGTAGACACGTGATCGTCAATGGATAGTTTACTGTCTGAGTGTGTCCCCAGGTCCCTGACTGCTGGGTCATCTCTTAGGGGTGTTTTGTCAATATGAGAGTTACTTGGGGTAGATGACTTCCTAAATGATACATTTCCTGGCATTTTGTTTTAGTCCATGGCTCTGGCACCAATTGTGTGCGTCAGTCCTTCATGGAAAACATTTTTGTCTGTGGGTGATTCAATGACAGGTGCTAATTTGCAATCATCTGCAAATTTAGTCAGACAGAGGCTATTGACATTGGCCTAGACTTCAGAAAAGTGAATGTCAAAAAGGAGTGTTCCCAGGACCGATCCCTGAAGGACTCCACTTGTGACTGGTCTCTTTGTAGAGGTGGACTCTCCACTTTTAACTTCCTGAGTCCTGTCTGTGAGCCAGCTGGCTATCCACCTTGAGACATAAAGGTTTGTAGCTAACCTCTTTAGTCAGTCAACAATGCCCCAGTGGGGGATTGTGTCAAATGCCTTGGTCAGGTCAAGGTAGGCAGTGTGAACCATTTTGCCCTCATCCTTTGCTTTGGTGATCTTCTCAAAGAAGTCCACCAGGTTGAGTAGGCATGACCTGTCCTTGATGAAACTAAATTTGGTTAGGTTCAGTGTCTGGAGGTTTTCTATGCCATTACTGATCATTTCCATGACTTTCAATATGAGACTAGTGAGACTTGCGAGTCTGTTGTTTCCAGGGTCTGTAGATGGCCCACCTTCGTGCAGAGGGATGACTTTTCCTGTTCTCCATTCATGAGAAGCCTGCTTGGAGGATACAGTTAAACAGCAATTCCAGAAGACTTGATAGATCATGTTCCACGCTATTTAGAAGGCATCCTGGGATACTGTCTGGGTCCATTGATGCAGGGTTCTTGGCCTTACAGAGAACATTAAGGACCTGCACCGTAGTGATAGCAGGGGGACTTATATTGGATGGTATTTTCTGAGGGAAGGTTGATGGGGAGAGAGGTGTAAGGTTGGAGCTAAATTTGTCTGTCAGTAGGTTTGCTATACCTTCTGGTTCAGTATAGGTGGCTGCATTTACAATAAGCTCTACACAAAATTGCACATTGCCTTTGAGGCTGCTGACATAGCTAAAGAATGCCTTGTGGTTGTCCTTTGCCTGGGAGGCCAAATGTATCTCATATTTGGCTTTAGTAGACTTTATTTGTTCACTGAGTTCTTCGTTTAGTTTAAAGAGAGTGCTTTTATCCTGCTGGGTGCTGCATCTCCTAATTTTTGCAGTGTAAGTGGAGGCTTCAGATACTGCAGCAAAAGAAGATGGCAGAAATCCTTTTTAAAATAAGTTTGTTTCAGTGTTCAAACAGAGCCCTATGGTTAAAGCCTGAATAAATGTTGCATTCTTCCTCAAGATGGGCAGCCCTGCCCCCGAGGCAAAATACCCACTCAGAGTCAGCATCTGCATTGGATGCAGGTTTAACTGACATCCGAACCATAAAAAGAATAGAGGACTAATAAAGTGAAGAAAGAAAAGGGCAAAGCAGGATACCGAGAATGGTACCAAAGAAATTCCCACAAACGTGGGAAGAAAAATACCAGCAATGGTACCAATAAACAGAAAATAAGGAAGAAAAGTCAGGCCTAGAAGGCAGCAACAACACAACATATAACTAAATATATAGATATATATAGACAGAGAAAAATGAAAGAACCCTGACAAGGAGGGAAACAATAAAAAAATTAAATACATCTCACCACAACGCTTGAGCTACAAGAAACCATGTTTGTTCGCAAAAGCAGCTAATGAGACCTGGGGTAATCTAGGACTTGGGAGAGGATTATGGGGGTGAGGGGAGGAGTTTGAGCTACTGACCCAAAGTCTGTGAAGTGGCCAAAGTCAGATCCGAGGTTGGATTTGGAACCCAAAGGTTGAGGAACGGAAAAAAAAAGACAATCTAATCATGTTTTATTAGTTAACCCACATTTTTAGAAATGTGACTTAAGATAACTGTAGAACGTGCCATGGTCTGGACATAGTCCAATTTGAGATTAAGGGCTTGACTTCAAACTTCAATTGTAAACACAAGTCAAAATTTAGCAAACACAACAGTATGATGAGTGTGGGGTAAATATTCATTAACACTGCATATTAGTCCTGTGATGGGCTGGCGCCCCATGCCCAGGATTAGTTTCATTATCTTGCACACACTTACCAGGAGAGGCTCTGGCTCCCCCTGTAAGCTTGAAGCTAATAGTCAGAGAATGAAACACTACGCTTTTTAAACACTACCAAACTCCACCTCCCACTTCCAAAATGCACTGCAAATGACCAACAAGGAGAAAGACAGGGAGACAGAGCATAGAATTTATCCTGAGGTCGGAATTCTCACAGACTCAGTATTAGGGTGAGTACCTGTACCTAGCCTTTGCACGTTTGCTACAGAACAATTAAGACAAATATCTCCTGGCTGGCTAGCTGTACTATGGTCACATGACTTCAGTGTGAGCCATAGGCCTAAAAGTCACATCCAGCTCATATATGGCAAAGGTACTTTTGGATGACTAAGCATTGGTTTGCCAAATGTCATGCAAGAATACTTTTGAGAGAGGAGGAAAAAAGATAGTGGATGCAGACAACTCTGGTAGAAAGTACACTAGGACTTCTTCCAGCTTTGCTTCCACATTTATCACACCAATCTACAAGACAATCCGGTTAAGAAGTAATTTACATATGCATCGTTTAGTAACTCTTTAATGTGTACCCTTTAGAAAAAAGTTGATGTTTTTATTAGTGGTTTTGGCCCTCTTCATTCAATACCTGAACTGCATATGTACAACCTTGAAGTAAAGATGCTCTCTTGATTTGTGTTCTGTTAGAAAAATCTCAGTAGTTATCACTGGCACAAAGAAAATCTTGTACATAATGAAACTCTTTCTTTGTGAGAGAAGTAATACTGACTTAAGAGAGTCATTCAGCTTAGGCAACATCCACTAGGAAGGTTCTCCCAAGATTAAATCTTTAAATTTGCCAAAATAAATAGGTTCAAAAGGAGGAGGAGGAGGGAGTATGTTTTTGAGGACAACAATATATATCCCAAGCAAGGAAACAAACACTGCAGGAGGTTATAAGAGAAAGGTACGATGCAGAAAGGCCTTGCATACTATGAGAGATGTAATGGCTTAGAATACTAACATATGAATCAGACACAGCAGTAATAATGCAGTTTGATATGGAACAATAAGGCCAGAATCAGAGAGCTCTAAAACACAATTAGGGATAAATGATGAATGTCAAAAAAAGGGATTGGTACCCCCAGCATATGCCAGAGCAGAAAACATCTGTCATTGCCAATCTTCCATGTATAGGACCTTTGTAAAGATATAACAATTCATACCTCTCTAGCTAAAATGTCCTTAGACCAGGCAATCAGTGGAACAGGAGCAGTTAAGCGATCAGTTTAAAGACTGGCAACACAGATGGACTTTCATGGAGGGTTGAGTTAGAATCCAAATCTGTATGGACTTTCCTAGAGGAGTAATGACAGCAACAATGTTTTGAAGACACAAAGTCAAAATGGGAGAAGGGCTGAAGAAACTTCTGAAGCATGAAAAAGAAACCACGTTTGCATAACTAATGTACATCACATTTTCTACTTCGGTCCTTTAGCCAAGAAGACATTTTGCTATCAGAAGAGAAGGAAAAGCAAAAGAGTATAAGCCTTATAGGCACCTCTATGTCTCTGCTCTTGCATCATTCGGGCGAAAGGAATCACGAATGAGAACCATGACATTCGTGGGGCTGTTCACTGAGGAAGTAAAAACACAAAATGGGTGAGCCCACTTCCTGAATATCAGTTCTAATTTAGACAAAATGACAGACTACTCTGGATGCACCAACTCAAGTTGTCTGCCAGACAGCTATATTTTTCTGATGCACAGATGTACGACAAATATCTGTGCATCTTGAAGGCCCAGTCCCAGATCCTCATAGGGTCTCTGCACTAGTGAAAGCAGTTAATCTCTTATTGTTTGATTATGTACCTCAAATCCACTCGTGTGTCTTACTGAATGGAGAAGGCACTTAATAAAATCCTCTACTGTAGAACCTGGAGAGCGAGGATAACTTTTCTTATCTCTAGTATGTTGATATAAAGCTTCAGTTCCTTCTTGGACCAAGGCCCTTGTGCCGTGTGGCAATGGCAATGCGACCTATTCCACTGTAAGCACCAGTTTACATGCTAGTTCTTTAAGTACTTGTCTACCAAGAGACTGTCAATAATCACCCGCAAAAATAAGAGTCTTCTGTATCTTTCAAATATTCTGAGTACAGCAGCCAAGGGATTTGAATTTTGAGATCAAAAACCTCGAGGGTCCCTAATTTAGGACACTGCTACACCAGCTCTCATGCAGTATCTTTGCAGCAGCAGCTACCATGGCCAAGTGAATACAAGGAGCTGTAGAAGTGATAAGAGCCTTTCCAGAGGTAAAAGTGTCCCATGTGCTACTATCAAGAGAACAACACTGAACGTCAACAACTGAGCTAGTACTAGATAAGACATTGCACAGTTCAAAGTGATGATCTCTAAAAAGTAAAAGGTCTGAAGCAGAGAGTATCCATACAAGACAACTATCTGAGCTCTCAGACACTAGGAATTAGCCTAAATGAAACAACTTTCTCCCTCATAGTCAAAATGAATTTACCTGTCTGTAATATAGACTTTTTGAATACTCCGGTAGTAGAATAAAGCCACAGGATAAGTATCTTGAAACCTCAGTGGCTGGTTTGTACGTCACAGCAAGTCTTCTCAATTACTTCAGGATTTTTATGTACAAGTAAGGATGCTGGGAACCTAAAGTGCACACCTAGTTGTCTGTGGGGAACAGAGGCAGAAAAGACTAAACAATGATCATGTGATCACTGTGACAGAAGCACACAGACATCTTAAATCCCAAACTGGTCTTAAACACCACATTTTTGGAACTAAAAACAATCCAAAACAGCATGAGTGTCTTTGTTGGGCTATCAGGAAATCCTGAATGTTTTTTTCCCTTGGGGTTTTGTGTACCTCTTTCCTTAAGGCTTACATGTGAGGGGGGAATAGGTAGCAACAACAACAATGAGTGGGGGAAGGAAGAAGACTATGTGGCAGCTTGCGGCCATCACTTTTCTTACCTATGCATTGAATGTTACAATGACCAAAATGTATGTGAAGGTAACAGTCGATGTACGGGTGGGGGATGGTCAATAGCAGCTTGAGCTTTAAAAATGTCTCTGACCTCCCCATCAAGCACTTCCTTAGCAGACTGCTGCATTTTGTCTAATAGGTCTTGATGAAAGTACAGCATCTGTGTTCAAACTGTTTAGCTCCCTCATGGATAAGGCAGAGGATGCTTGTTTTCCAGCTCACTCACAGTCAGTGATCCCTGTAGAAATCAGACCTGGGCAGTGAAATGTAGAGTTCCTTCTTAAGGCTGCTGCAGAGAGATGATGATATCTAGCTTGAGAGGGGGTGTGTATTGTCCACTGAGCCCTAATCAGTCAACAGACTGCTTCAATAAAATTTACAAACATCTCCCTGAGGCCATGTGATCTCAAAGGATGCTATATAAGGGGGGATGAAGATAACAGTATATAATGTAAACAAATTCACTAATATGGCTCATTGTTTGCTTGACCGGGACTCAAAAAACATACAATAAACCTTAGGAGTCTCTCCCCATACTGATCATTCATTCTTCAAAAAGATGAGTATTAGGCAGCTTTCATGGGTACTAAAGCCAGGGTGATCCCAAATACAGACAACAACACAATGAACACCGTCCACCACTGGTGGAACTAGCCAGAAAGACTGCCGTCTGTGGTAACAAATAGTACAGGCTGGCATCCCCTCTCCTCTACATCAATTTTAAAACTTTCCTAAACTCCCTTCCATCAAAATGACACAAAGTTGTTGGTATAAGGACATCACTGGTCAATGCAAACTTCAGTAATTGTCCTGATTAACAAGACAGAAAGCAATGCAAGAGCACAGACTACCCTGGTGCAGCTAGTCTCTTCAGGAATGGCCCGAACCAAAAGATCCTCTAAAGCTGTCTCTCCCCAGGTCCTGGGTCTATACTAAGGGAGGGGAAGTGGCTGATGAGGGGAAAAAAGTAGGACAGTAGAAGGTTTGGTCACTAGAGTATTCACGAAAAGTAAAACCAACTACTTAAATCAACAAAAAAGGCAAAACAACAGAAAACAATATGCACTTTAATAACAAAGAAAGTAACTGCTTCAATTAGGTGTGCTACCAAACTTCTTCAGACAAAATTCAAAAGTACAATGGACCATTAAATACTTTGCCTAAACAATCATGTGTTGTAAGAAATAGTCACATGTTACTCTGAAAATATATGTGATTCATCAGAGAAGTAAGTCATATGATTCATCAAAGAAAGCAGATCATGGTGTAAAGCAAAAACATTCACAAACAAAAACTTTTTTGTTGCTTCCTGATATAATTAACTATTACTATAAACATGAAAACTACAATTTCAAAACTAAGTATACATAAAAAATGACATTAAAAACAATGAGAGAAGTAGATAAACAATAGTTAAAAATACTAGTCTTCACAAATCCCTGAACAATACTGAAATCTATGAGCTCCTGAAATGTAATGACCACAAGTATGTTTGGAAATGCTTCTTCATCTCAACAAACTTTTAAGTTTCAACACACTAACCAAGAAACAGATGTCATTAAGCCCAGGTAACACAAAAGCCTGGCATCTAAGTTGCCAGGTTAATTGTAGCAACTCCAATTTCAAAGAAAAGGGGCCTCCCCCCTCACATCCTTAACTACTTGGTCAATCACTCGAAAAACAAAGGAGTGACCTGGGTGTAAGGTAACATGGTTGGTTAAGGCGTTCTCGGTCTTCCCTTTCCTTATACTATAAATATGTTCGTATAACCGTTCTTTAAAGTTTCTATCCATCTCGCCAATATAAAAACTCGTGCAGGCTTGACATTTAGCTAAATAAATTACACAGCAAGAACTGCAGTTAAACCTGCCTTTTGTCTTATATCTTTGGTCCCTTATCACAAAATTATTGCCCACATCAATATGTCTACAATAAGGGCATGCTTCACATTTAAACATCCCTTTTATTCTGGGGCTAGGTCTACCATCAAATTCCAACAAATTATTTAAATTTTGACCCCTTTTGGAAACAAATTTAGGTTTAAAATTCTCTATACCATAAAAAGCCACGTCCGATGAAAGAAGACCCCAATTCTTCATGATAATCTATTTAATTCCAAGGGCATCCATACTATAAGGAGTAATAAACAAAGGAACACTAGCAAAAGGTGTTTCTACTGTATACTTCGTATGCTCATGCTGGCCAGATGGTAGTTGGGGGCAAGCTGGATCGTGTAAAATTGCTTTGTAAAAGCCTTGTGCCCGTTTTGAAACTACTTCTTGCCTTAGTTCATCCAATAACACTAAGAGGTATCCCCGTTTTAAAAACATGTTAACCACGAGGTCACATTCAATCAAAAAATCAGTCAGTGTGGAAACCATTTTAGCTGCACGCACAAGCTGACCCTTCACCACTGACCTCTTTTGTTGAATCGGGTGGGCACTGGAATAGTGTAAAAAAGAATTTGAGTATGTTGCTTTTCCAAAAATTCTAGCTTTATACCCATTATTAACACGATCCTTCATTAATTCAATGTCCAAACAGGAAATAGAATCTTTACTAAATGAATGCGTGAAGTGTAAAAATTGGGTGGAGTCATTTAAAAACTGCAAAAATTCTTTAGCCTGTGTTTCCTCACCATGGAATAAAACAAAAATGTCATCCAAAAATCATGTATAAAATTTTACCATGTCTGAAAACAAGTTGTTAATCAATACGAACTGTCTTTCCCAAAATGCCATGACCAAATTCGCAAAACTGGACTGACAAGGGGAGCCCATAGCTACCCACTTTTTTTTATTTTGAAGGAAGTACCTTCCTTCAAACAGAAAAAAAATATTAATTAAAATGATGTCTAATAATGCTTGCAATAACAAATCATAATGATCACTGTTAAAGTTATGAATCCTGGTGAGACTCAAAGAGCTTATGAACCAATGACTAGCTGACCCCTGCAGCAGCTTGTAGACAACAGATCCTGTAGAATGCCCATGGGAAGTCCTGTCCTAGCTGCAAAACCAGTTTGTAATGTTTAGAAAAGATATGAAAAGGTGACAAGTAGCTGCTGTCAGGAAGAGTTGTGTGTTGAATCCTCAGTGAAAGACAGCAACAGCTGCACTGGCTGCAGAGGAATGGGCCCTAACATATTCATTCAGTCTTTTTTAAACAAGAAACATCTTCATTAAATTATCATGCCTGACAAAGGCAATCATACATTTACATAAATGAAAACAAACCATAATGACATAATTTTAGGTGCAAACATTATACATCAGTTATAATCTATCCAGTCATTATCAGTCAGGCATTACATAGCTCATTCAAATCCTGCCTTCTTTTAAACCTTTTCATTTGCATGTATTGTTCCCACAAGTCCCATTTTTTAATATAATTTGCTCCTACCCTTTTCTAAATATCCCAATTCCAGTTGTTTTATCTCTGTTGCTATATTCACAACTTCTAGTACAGTTGGTTTAGACTTTGACATCCATTTTCTAGTAACGACTTTTTTGGCATCCACTATAATTAGAAGCAGCAAGGCCTTACTGTGTAGGCAATTCTGATTATGAAGCATAGGTCAAAAAATAATTTCCTTAGTTATACCAATTTGCTCACCCAGTATCTCTGACAGAGCAGTCTGCAGGGAATCTTTAAAGTAGACCAACTCGTTACACTCCCAAAAAATATTTTCCCTATTAACTTTCTTTCCCATCACACCTCTAACATTTGCTGTCTACCTGAGGAAAATTTTTTTGGAGTCTACTTGGGGTATAAAAATACCTATTGTAAATACTTCCAAGCAAAGATCTTAAAGCTTTTAGACTTGTTTGTATATTTGGGAAACATACATATATTCCCCTATTGTTTCTTTGCGAATTCCTTATCCAGTCTCATAATTCTAACCTCCTCTGATTGATTCTTATAATTATGTAATATTTTGTATGCTCTACTAATTATTCCTTTTTTAACAGCAGCTTCTGTTCTAGATTCTATTAAAAACTCTACCAGTGCTAGTTTTTTGCTTAGGATTCCCCTATTTTTTTTCTCTTTGCCTATACTCTGATTTCAATCCTTGAAAGGGAAGGCAATTTCTATCCTAAATTCCAAATAAATTCTTGGCCTCTTCCCACTCTGTTACCTTTCCCTTTCTAATTATTTGCTCCCAATACCTTGGTTCTTTTACCACTTTTCTCCAATAAATTCCAGACCTTCTTGCCTATTGTCTGCATCCCTTATTGCAGTTATCTCTGTTGGCAGAATCTCCTTTCTCCATTCCAGTATTGGCTTAATTTTTAGAATATCTTCCGCTACTTTACAAATATAACAGCTTCCATATTTTTGTTGTTTTCCTTAAGGATCTGCATCCAAAACCCAGTCTCTCCTTGTTTCTTTAGCTTCTCCCCTGTTTCATCATCATCCATTTCCACTTTGAATTATAGTTTTATGCTTGTGCTATGTATAGGAGCCTTAAAGTACAGGTGTGTATACTTACCATAAATGTAAATGTTCGAGTGTATTCACTGTTGCAGTCATTACATTTGGGTTATCTGCTTGCAGGTAGCCCTCAGTCGGCCTGATTAACAAAGTCTTGGATCCTGCGTCAGTTGCTGTCCCTTCTTCCATGACGTCAGGTTGTCAGGGGTATAAAACATGCAGCCGACACCATTACATCAGTTTTTCTTGCCCCAGATGTCGGGTGCCCCCTAATGGAAAGCAATTAAATATAAAAGTACAAAGATATACCTCCAACAAAAAAAAAATACATCAAAAAGGCTTTGAAGCATAGCAAAGGAAAGTAGAGGTATAGCCAAAAGAAGTTAGGGGGCTGGAGGGAGGGTAACCAGGACTACAACAGTGAATACACTCGAACATCTACATTTATGGTAAGTGTACACAACTGTACTATGTTCTTCATGTTTCACTGTTGCAGTCATTACCATTTGGGTAGATTCCCAAAGCTATGGTTGGGGAGGAGGAATTTAGATAGCATTGCGGCCAGCTATAAGGCCCTGCAAGACTGCAGTGGCAAAGCCAGCTCTGGATTTAGAGAAAATTGGCAAAAGATAATGCTTAGTGAAAGTATGTACAGAACTCCAGGTAGCAGCTTCTAGGATGTCCCTGGTAGGGACGCCTCTGAGAAAGGCTGTAGACGTAGAGGTAGACGCAGCCCTGGTGGAGTGAGGTCTAATCCCGTGGGGGATAGGTTTTCCATGGTGCTTATAGAAGAAATGAATGCAATGCCTTATCCATTTAGAAATGCTTTGCTTTGAAATAGCCTTCCCCTCTGCCCCTGCAGCAAATGCCACCAGCAGTTGTTCAGATTTCCTTTGAGGTTTAGTCCTGTCCAAGTAGAATCTAAGTTGTCTGTGCACATCTAAGGAATGCAGTATCCGTTCCCCTTTATTCTGTGGATTGGGAAATAAGGTTTGCAAATGAATGGACTGATTAAGAACCACACTGGATACCACATTGGGCATGAAGGATGGATTGGTTCTGAGGGACACCCTGTCCGCATGAAAGATGATGAAAGGCTCCACTGCCATAAGGGCCTATAATTCAGATACCCTTCTAGCTGAAGTGATTGCTAAAAGGAAAGCTGTTTTCCAAGAAAGAAATTTTACGTCTGCAGTAGCAGCTGGCTCGAAAGGAGGTGGAGTATGTTTCTCCAAGACAAAGTTAAGGTCACGGGCTGGAGTTGGAGCTCTTCTGGGTGGTCTCAAATTTTTGGCCCCTCAGAGGAACTGCTTGAGCAGTGGATGAGAGAAGAGGGGAGGGTTCTGTGTTATAATGAGCTGAAATGGCTGAGGCGTGCATTTTAATGGAGGAAAAAGACAGGCCCTTGTGAAGCATCTCAGTTAAGTATTGTAAAATCTGAGGTAAATTGGGCGCTGCTGTGCTCATCCATTGAGATTGGTTCCAAGCACAGAATCTTTTCCATTTTTCAGCATAACATTTTCTAGTACTAGGCCTCCTTGCCTCTAAAATATCCATCACAGGTTTGCTGAGGGATGGTAAAGGAGAGATTAAGTAATTAGCCAGGCTGCAAGGTTCAGTGTTAGAAGCTGAAGGTGCAGAATCTGGTTCTCCTGCTGAGATAGCAGGGACAGAGTCTGAGGCAGGAGCCATGGAGATAACCCTGACACACTGCGCAGGAGGGGGTACCAGTGTTGGCGCAGCCAGTTTGGAGCAATCAAAATCATCCCTGGATTGTCCTGTTTGATTTTTAGTAGTACTTTGGAGAGCAGAGGCAGAGGGGGGAAGGCATAGACTGCTAGGTTTTTCCAGCTGAAGGACAGAGAATCCACTTTCCAGACTTGTTTGTGGGGAGTCCTTGTGCAAAATGTGTCCAATTGGTAGTTCTGGGGAGAGGCAAAAAGGTCTATATCTGGGCTCCCCAATTACTTGTCAACATGTTGAAAATCCTTGGTTCCAGTTTCCACTTGTGTGGGTCCATGAGGTTTCTGCTTAGTCCGTCTGCCAATGTATTTAATTTTCCTGGCAAGAACTGAGCTTGTAGGTGCACTTGGTAGCTCAAGGCTGTGTTCCACAATCCCATGGCTAGTCAGCAGAGGGGGTAAAAATGTGTACCCCCCCCTGCTTGTTTATGTACCACATAACAGTGGTGTTGTCTGTCTTTACCATTAGTTGTCCTGGAAGAATGTGGTCCTTGAAGGCTGTCAGGGCATTCTGTACAGCTAACATTTCTTTTTGATTGATATGCAGGTGCATTTGACTTGAGTTCCATTTGCCCTGAATGCACTTCCCTGCCAGGTGAGCCCCCCATGCATAGTCTGAAGCGTCTGTTGTTAGGGTTTGGTTGGCAGGGGGGTGGTGTGAAAGGTAGTCTTGTTTTGGTGGCAGGCCTCTGCCCACCAAAGGAACTCTAGGTGTAGGTAAGGTATGATAGGAATCATTGTTTCTAGGTCTTGAGAATGTTGACACCATATCTTTTTAGATACCACTGTAGTTTCCTCATATGCAGTCTTGCATATGGAATTTGAAGAATGCAGGAGGCCATGAACCCCAAGGCTTGCAGTATTTGTCTTGCAGATAGCAGGGTTTTTGTGGCCACTTGTTTGAAGTAGGTTGTCAAATGAATTTGTTTCTCTGGCGTGAGGTAAGCCATCTGGGAAGTTGTATTCAAGCTTTCTCAAAGGAATATAATTTGTTGACAGGGTATCAGGTGTGATTTCGTTTCATTTATGGTGTACCCTAGACAAGTTAGAACCCTTTTTACAAAGGCCAGATGATTCAAAAGTATGTCCTGGCTTTCTGCCTGAATTAGACAATTGTCCAGGTATGGGTATATTTGAATATTTCTTTTCCTGCAAAATGCAATAACTGGAGCTAGGCACTTTGTGAATACCCTGGGCGTAGTAGATAAGCCAAAGGGCAGTGCAGAGAACTGATAGTGAGTGTAGCCTGCTTTGAAGCATAGGTATCTTCTGCAAGATTCCCTGATTGGGATGTGCAGGTATGCTTCTTTTAAATCTAGTGTTGCCAACCAGGGATCTTTGCCTAGCATAGGAAGTAATTGAAGAGTCAGCATCTTGAATTTTGGAATCTCCAAAAAGCTGTTTAGAGTAAACAGGTCCAGGATAGGATGTCATGGATTGTCTTTTCTGGGTACTAGGAAAAGTCTCGAGTAGAAACCTTGTCCCTTTTCCTCTTCTGGTACCAGCTAAATAGCCCCCATGCTTAAGAGAGAAAGTACTTGTTTTTGGGCCTCTGCCCACTGATTTGGGGGTAGGTCCGGCCACCCACTTGGTGTTGGCAACGTGTGGAATTGAAATCTGTATCCCTGGGACACTATATTTAAAACCCATTTGTCCTGGGTAATGAGTTCCCAATTCTTTGCATGAAGAGCAATCTTTCCCCCCAAAGGGGCAGTCAGTTAATAAGTGCTTAGAAATTTTAAAAGGAAGTCATTGGACAGTTTACCATAGGGGGGAGTCTTATTATTGCCAGATTTGGAAGTGGAGCCCCCCCACTGCTTAGTTCTGTGTGTCCCCTGGGACTGAAACCTGGGTTTTTTCCTGTGTCTGGGTTTGGCTTGAGAAAACCTGGAAGGGGCTGGAAAGGATCAATTCTTAGAGGACCAGTGCCTACTAAATCTAGGAGGCTGAACTTGTAAGAAATCTTTAACAGTTTGCATAGATTTAGCTTTTATCTTCCATCTTTTTAAGAACTTCCTCAGCCTTGTTGTCAAACAGGTGGTCCTGATTTAAAGGAGCATCCAACAATTTAGCTTTAACATGATCAGGCAAAGATTGCTCCTTAAGCCAAGCATGCCTTCTGAGCACAGACCCAGTAACAGCTGCCCTGCAAGAGGCCTCTTGTTTGTCTTTTTGGCTTTTCCCAGTTAGGGGTCGCCACAGCGGAACTCCAGACCGCTAATGATTGCCAGTCGATTTTTATGGTGCCGAGTTGCCAGCCCGACACCCAAACTTCAGCGAAGGCACACCCATTCACGCATGTCTTTCGGAGGCCACTCAACCGCGGGGCAGACATGCAGACTCCACACAGAAGGCACTCCAGGCGAGAATCGAACAGGAGAACCTCTTGCTGTGAGACAACAATGCTACCGCTGTAGCATAGCGGCTTTCGTCCCCTGCAAGAGGCCTCTAATGAATCAAAACCACATTGCAAGGTATGTTTTCCAACTTGTTCAGCAGAATACATTAAATCCTATAATTCTTCATTTTCCACACAGTCAGGAATCAACATCATTTTCTGTTTAAGCAGTCCAATAACATGTTGCTAATACTTTAGCATATGAAACTGTCAGCTTAAAAGCCCTAATGGCCAAGGTTGCAGAAGTGTAAACTTTCTTGCCCCATCTATCCAGCGCCCTGGAGTCTCTTTCAGAAGGGGTAGGATTTTTAGCAGTAGAAGCCTTAATGCCCTTGGGCCCCTGTAAAATAGTCTCTGGGTCTGCAATAGGATTTTTGAAAAGGAACTTGTGGGACTCTGGGATCCTGTAGTATCTGTCAGGTTTTCTGGGAGCAGGAAACAGGGAATCAGGGGCCAAACTAGATTCCGAAAAAGCATCATCAACAATGTCTAGTACAGGAGGGATAGCTAAAGGCCTATGCTGAGGTAGGAGAAGGAAATCCCTAGGCCTCTTTTTTCAATTAGAAAAATCCTGGCTTTCCCAGTGGAAATGCTCCCTTAGAGTATGTAAGGTTTCCCCAAAAGAAAAATCCTCAGGAGGAGGAAGCAGAGGGAATGGAGTCCTCTGCATCAGAATCTTCATAAGTAGATAAGGGCAAATCCAGATCATCAGAAGAATCAGAAAAAACAGAATCCTGATCAGAAGATTCATAATCAGCTTCAGTCCTAGGCCTCTTAGAAGGGGGGGGGGGCTACCCCCTGATTAGAGTTATTAGATCTTCAGCCATTCTTATCATTTGATTTTTAGGCATAGGGGCCTGAGCGTCATTTTTTTAGGCATGGATTGAGATTTAGGCCTAAGTAAAGAACGAGGCATCGGTTTAATATGGAAGCCCGTAGGCCTGAATACACCCTCAGAAGCCGGTGCCTGCACAGCGGCTCTGGATCCATCCAAGGTAGAGACATCCGTGGGTTCCATAGTTGAAGCATCTCGCGGCATTCCGGACTCCGAATGGGTCTCAATAGAGACCTGCGAATCAGAAGTAGCGGGTATCAGGGGCTGCGAAAGCGCCTCACTGAGTACCGGCGAACTGGGGACTGGCTTAGGAGAACCGTCGGCAGTTTTGGACCTCTGCGGCCTGTCTCTATCTTTACCTTTTTCTGGAATCCTGGTAGTCGGATGGCAAACCGACGACATTTCTGGATAATTAAACCGAGAACCGAAATATTTAGAGGTGAAAATGTACAGACGATGGATAATGCGCTGATTAAATAAAGCACAAAACCAACTGCAAGGTACATCATGGTCAGGGCCTAGGCAAGGAATACAGTATGCATTAAAATCTTTATGAGGTATTTGCTTTCCACAAGTAATGCAATTATTAACTTTTACGGACATCGGTAAGGAGCAAGAAATAGTTCCCCCAACGGGGTACTTAGCTTTAGTTGAAGACTTTGGTTCTGAAACTCGAAAACGAAAATTTCAGGAGTTGGCCGACCTGCACTTGCAAATTGCTTCTGCTTCGGGCACCGCACGGCAAGAAAGACTGATGTAATGGCGTCGGCTGCATGTTTTATACCCCTGACAACCTGATGTCATGGAAGAAGGGACAGCAACCGATGCAGGACCCAAGACTTTGTTAATCAGGCTGACTGAGGGCTACCTGCAAGCAGATAACCCAAATGTAATGACTGCAACAGTGAAACACGAAGAACATCCATGTCAGCTCTGAAATACCCCACCCCTTCCAATAGGGTAATCGCAAACTGCCTTGTTCAACTGGAAGAACCATCTTTATCCCACTTGACTCTTGCCATGTTACACTCCCAGATAAAATCCTTCAGCTCTTTAATTGCTATCCAGAACTTCTCCTCTAGTTGATAATAATATACCTGACCTGTGTATAAAACTAAAGGGACTAAAACATTTTAATTTCTTGCATCTTGCTATCCATATTCACATAACAGATCTTCCAGTTTCTTAGCTTTTGTATATTTTTAGTCTCTTCTCACTTATCTTTAGCTGCCACCAGAATTCTTTCTAATCCACACTCCTAAATACTTCATTTTATCATGTCCCCATAAATATAAGTATTGCTGAACCAACTATGAGTGTGGGTACATACTTTATAGCTACTGCCTTTGTTTTAACTTCATTAATTTTGTATCTTGAAAATATCTGAAACTGCCTCAAAATGTTCCACAACACTGAAATGTCATTTTCTTGTTTTATCAGGTAAAAAATATCTCCAAATAGAGTCAGCTTTTCTTGACTATCATAGCAATTATATCCTTGAATTTCTGAGACTCTTATTTTCTTAGCCAAAGGTTCTAAATATAGCGCAAAAGGTGGACACCCCTGCCTGGTCCCTCTTCTCAAACAAATATTCAGAGAGGACCCCACCCACTTTAATTTTCGCATCGGATCCCTCATATTTCCTGATAATCAGCCTTACAATTTTATCAGGAAATGCAAATGCTTCTATTGCCCAACTCAAAAACTCCCAACTTACTCTGTCAAATGCGTTCTGCATCAAGACCCACCAATAGTAGTAAATTCAGTTTCCCTCTGGATCACCAATGTTCTGTTAAAGTTATCAAATGCTTGCCTTCCCGCCACAAAACAACACTGATCCATATCTGTCAATTTTGGCATCACCTTTGCTATTCTTTCAGCAATTACAGACAAACACTTCATAATCATGTTTCAGGATTGAAATGGACCTCTATGAAGCTGGGCCTGATGGGTATTTACTCTGTTTAGATATTACAGCCACCACTGCTGTCTTCCAGGAAGTTGGTGCTTCTCCTCCTCTTAAAATACTGTTAAACAAAACTTGCCACAGCTTTATTAGTTTTTTCCCCTAGCTTCCAAACTTTTATAGGAATACCATCTATTCCTGAGGACTTTCCTGTTCATTGTTTATACTTCACCATTTTTATCTCAACTCCTGCTATCCTATTAGTAATTGAGCTTCATCTACCTCTATAACCTTGGCATATTTAATTCTTCCATAAAGACTTAATTTTTTGTACCTTTTCCTGCTTTCCATATTTCTCTGTTTTATAAAGACTTTCATAAAATTTCTTAAATATTTCTTGTACCTCTACAGGATCTCTTCTTATCTTTCTTGTTATAGGCTCTCTAAGCTTGACGACAACCCTTACTAATTTCTATTGGCTGAGTCGCTGAGCTAAAAGTTTTTGTGCTCTGGCATTTTCATCAAAAATCAGTTGGTTAATAGCAATCTTTCTAAACTCATGCATATTATAGAGGTAATCCTTTATTTTCTGCTTAGCACTATGCAATTGCTCAAACAGGTAAATCTACAGGATATTACACCAACTGACTAAATGACCAGTAGTACAGAGAAAACACGCAAGTAAAATCCAAACCATTTATTTTGAAAAAAAAAAAGAAGAAACAAATGATTAAAATCAATGAGTTAAGCACTTTCATTCAATTTCTGAGGAAGTCCCATAAATAAATAGAACAAAAGTGCTAAATTTGTTATTTTGTCATCATTTTTAATTATTTTAATTATTTGTGTAGTCACTCTACAATTGCTTCTCTTCTTGCTCTTTAAGATTCCCCCTATTTTGCAACACTAACATTTGTTAGTCCCTCTAAATAATTCTTGTTACCTATGTGACGATAAGAGGTACTGCCAGCCATGCCAGGAGAAAAAGGGCAGTGGATTTTTAACATATGCCAGTACAGCTAGCTGGAATTTTTTAAAGAATTATATGTCATCTGTGTATCAAACTGATTTGTACAGATGCTTGTGTTTAAAAATGTATTTATACAGTTGCTTGTGTTAAAATGCATCAACAGTGTGCTCTGCTGGAAAGAAAACAAATGTACATATAGTATTGCAACTGAAATAAATGCATATGTTTCAACAGAAAATACTGGCAGAAGAGAGGTTAATCACAATCCAGCCGCAGCAAACTTCAAAATATATCTGAAATTAAATTACTTTATGGGTTAAGCCATAAAGATGTTATCCCAGTTTTGAATGGAGCCAGAGACGCAATGTCTGTGCTAGAGAATAGGTTGTAGCTCATATGTAGGAAGAGTGGAGCGGTTTTACGATTTTTTGACTTCCAGGAGATCAGAGCAAAGCTCTATCTGTGTTTATGGTAACACAAGTGCTAAATCCTGTCAGGTTCTAGTGTCGGTGATAGCATGGGAAACGCAGTAAAATTATAAGATGTATGTGAAGTTATTCTGTAAGCCAAACATAATATTTAGATATTAGTAGGAGTTTGCTCTCAGCATTCTGTATTCTGTCTTGGATCTAACAAAAAGGACCACTCACCCAAATGATGTTGCTTGTTCTCTTTTAGTCAATCAGGAATAGATAGAAAGATTAGCTAAATACTGTTTTCCTATAACTGTATGAAACTTTCCATCAGTGTTATTTTTAATATTCCCTGTGACTGAAACTCTGGTGTTTACTGTAAATAGATAGAAGAACATGAAAATACTAAATATTATTTATTACTAAATATATTCAAACTTCTCACTGTGACTGGTCTTTTTGGAAAATTATTTAAGTTTTGAGACTATATGCATACATTTATTTGGTGATAACTCTGGCCACTCCTGAAAGCCTGGCTGTCAGGTCAACATTACCATTTGTATTAATATTAACTTCACCCAGTATAACTAGGTATCCTTTTAAGAGCCTTATAGTAGCTAATTAGGGGCAGTGAAACTACCTTACAGTCTGGGCAAAGTTGGTAATCTGTGCCAGCTTTTCCCAAGTGTGTGTGTGTATGAAAATTAAAACTCAAGAGTGTGTATATATCAGCTACTTGGGACAGGGACATGAAAGTACTGGTTTCACAGAGTGGGTGCTGGAGGACTTGGTCTGGCCAATGGGCTGAGAACCTAACCCTCCAGCTGTACCAGTAGGGAGTGTTATTTGGGGACCTGGATGGAGACAGATAGATCCAGACCCTGGAATGTGTGTGCTCCCTGTATGCTCATAAAAGAGATCGTGCTTGATGCAGACAGGTCCGTTTCTGGAAATACTGAGTGTATCCATTTGTATTCCAAGTGAAAGCCCCTCTCCAGTGTCAGTGGTGAGGATTCAGGCTCCTTGATTACTGGGCAAGAGTGGTGACGTCACATATTGGTGGCAGTTGTGGGATATTGAATTTCCGTAGCCCATAAGCAGTTGTCACTAAAGGTGTGCATTCTCTAAGCAGCAACACAGTAAACATTTAGAGTTTCATATCACAACAGTTTTATTCATTTATTTATTTATTTTTTGTTGTTAGTTTAATTTAGTCAGGGACAGCAGGCAAAAATGTCAGGAGAGGATTACAGCAAGCTGATAAAACCAGTTGGCCAAGATGTGTGAAGTCAAAGGACTGGTGTATGCCAACCTGATTAAGAGGGAATGATTTCAGCCTTAGTCACAGCTACAACATAGACCAGCAACCAGGAGGATAACCAGTCTGGTGATGGGAATTTACAGCTCTTAGAAACAAGACAGTTTCCTCATGCGACTTAAAAATCCATCTGGAGTTTGAGAGACTTGAACTGGAGGCCAAACGTTTGGAATTGGAATCAGAAGAGAGACTGGGGCATTTGGAGGCTGAAGAAAAGGAGAAGCAGCATCAACATGAGAGGGCAATGATGACCCTTCACCAGGGCCATGGAGGTAATGGGGATGGGAATAACCGAACCCCAAAAGCAACAAAGGTCAGTAAACTTCTTCCACAATTTACAGGGGGTGATCATTTTGACAGTTTTATTCATATATTTGAAAGAGTATGTAAACAGTATAATGTTCACCAAGGGCTCTGGGTATGGTTCCTGACCTTCCCTTACTCCATGGTAAAGCTGTAACTGCTGTTTCAAAATTGTCTGATACTGATTGCTTAAACTATGATACAGTTAAAAAATGTGTATTGGAATGTTTTAAGTTACAAAAACAAGTAATCCCCGTGGTATCCCCGAAGTCTCAAAACAACCTACTAAACAAGTGTAGTGGGTCCAAAAACAAAACAGTGTAAGAAACTTCTCTGTGTGGAAGATTTTCAGTCCATATATTTCTAGTTAATCACTGTATATTAAGCAGATAAGACAATAGTAGTAGAAGTAGCAAACAAACTCGTCTTAAGTCAAAACAAAACAAAAAATAATAGAAAATATATAATTGTACAGCATTACTAAGTATTCAAAGGTAATCCAAGTAAGCCAGGCAGTCTGCTTCCAGTCGAAAATCCATTAAGTACACAGACAAGCGATCCAAGTAAAACAAAAATAGAGTAATAATTTCCTCACAAGCTTTCTAAATATATATATATATATATATATATATAGATATATATATATATATAGATATACATATATATATATATATATATATATATATATATACATATATATATATATATATATATATATATATACACACACTTTTTATCAGGCATGGGAGTGGTTTATTGTGCTGTAAAACAAAGTGTTATTGGTACACATGTTAAATTTACATCCCTTCCCCCATCATTGTGACATTCCAGCTGGTCCTGCCCTACTTAGTAGCTGTCATAATAATATAACCCTCATGTACTTCAAATAAAATTTATAATGATGTGGTACCTCTTATTTAACCAGATTATTAAGTAGAGTAAGTCTGTGATTTTATCCAAGACAATATACTACATGGCTGGAAATATATCAACCTTAGT